>NW_015506098.1:303957-341618 GCF_001515645.1 Sinocyclocheilus grahami | reverse complement strand
GGGGGGGGGGTTTGCTATCTCTAATAGCAAACATATCAAACATAAATAGGCCTAAAGTGATGTAATATGCTTCCTTGGGAACCCAGGTCCAGGAGGAGTTGGCTATGTCCATGGCAACAGGGTTGGTCTCTCTCACTTCCAGAGCATCAGTTGGCATGCTGGTCATTGCTGGAGTGGTAAGATATATTAGATTAAAAATGCTTTACAACAGGACTTCTTTAAGTTCTATAACATTCATTATAAATACAATCATGTAAAATATACTTGTGTGGTGCCATTTTTGGACAGGTGTGGCGTTCTGTGGGATGGAGGGTTATTGTACTTTCTGTGAGTCTCTACAGTTTGCTATACCTGTATGAAAGACTGACCTGGACCAACAGCGCTAAAGAGAAGGCACTTAAGCAGCAGTTTGTGGACTTTGCCACTCAAAGACTGCAGGCCATTTCACACATTATCAGCAGTGACTGTGGACAGCAGGTGCAACAGTGAGTGACAAGACCTAACAAAAATTTCCCATGAACCCTATGCAGAATCTGCATGTGGAAATTTGTCCTCACACGAAATTCCCATTAGTATGTTGATTCCTATGAAATGACTAGATTTCACCAGTGAAAATTTGCCAAATAGTCAATTTGACCATATCTTTGATACAAACACCATATATGGAATTACAGCAGAAGCATGAGTGTTCCGAATCTACTTTTTGATTTCCCACTTCAAACTAAAATGATCCAGCAGTGACCCTTTTATCCAGCTATTTAAATCTGTCCATCAACTTTGCACACTGAATAACATGGACTTATGTGACACATCACCTGCCTTTCCCAGCATTTAATCATGGCAATGTTGAGTGAATATTTCATCCACAAGGTGACAGCTGAAAAGACAACGCTGCACTTCACCGACCTGCATACAAACATATTGAGATGTTTGAAATATTGGTTTATATGATCTGTAGGATGAGTGTGTGTGGGCGATGTGTGAAGGATATGCCTCTCTGTGTTCTTGCAGGGAGATGGTGGCCGTCTTTACCCGCATGTGCCAACAGGTTGACAAGAGCGAGATGGAGCTTGAAACAGAGATCCGCAGACTCAGCGCCAGGATTCAGCGCCTGGAGAGTGTCCAGAGACACTCCAAAACCCTCAGGTAGAACAGTCATGATGTGCGTGAGAGAGAATGACAGCTCATACGGGAGATAATTGCCTTTAATTGAAAGCAAATCCTTGTCAATTGGTAATTCTGTAGGAGTAAGCACAACAAAGGTGGGGCTGCATCATATAACAGCATTTCATGTTTATTTGCTAATTTTCTACATTACAACTTGCAGTTGTATTTTATGCTATATTTTCTGACTTAAAGCTGATGTAGTTTTAAATAGCTAAAATATGTTTTTTTCTATCCCAGCTTAATAGTAAGCCATTTGTAGATTGATTCTTCCAAGGCCTGCCTCATGAAGCGAGTTGAACAAAACCAGCAGAATTACTTTCTCTGAAGATAAAAGATCAAATTCAAGTGAATTTATATAAATCCAAAACAAAACTGTAATTCTAAAAGTATTTTTATTGTATACAAATATAAAAAGTATGAACATAATTGCTCATATGTAATGCATTAAGTATCTGTAGACCTCAATACATCTTCAAATGCTAAAAAAAAAGTCAAAGTTGGTAATAGTCCAGGTATCATTGGCCTGTATCAATTGCATACAACTATGTAACGAGATTTGAGAATGTGGCTTCATTCAGTATCTGTCTCGAACCTAGAACAAAACTTTCCCAACCAGATTAGTGTTAGTCACTGTGCCAATAAACACCGCTAAGAAACATTATTCAGACAGAAAAACTTGCCACTTAGACCTGGTTTGTGCGGCAGGTCTCTGAATAGATTGAGCATCCAAACCACTCCAAACACATCAACACTGGCTCAAACAATAGTAGCAAAATAGAGCAAAATCAGGGGAGGGTTCAGGAAAAAAACAGCATACATTTTTTTTGCAATTGTCATTGGTAATACAATTAGTTCAGAAATCACATAATTCAGTTTTATGTGGCCTGAAACGATAACATTTGTTTTATTCCCAGGCATAAAGCCACTGATCTGGAGTCACAACTGGAGTCTTTTTCAGCACAGTATCTGCAGACTCAACATTAACTAGAGCAGCAAGAAACTGGGAACGAGTAAGACTGTCCTCCAGTGTTCAGTGCTGGAACAACCCAACGCCTGCCGAATGGAAAATTACATGGAATCTGATTTATTTCAGTTCAAGATGTCAAGATTTCTCATTGACAAACAACTAATTGTAGCAAAGTAATAATGTGGAGACAATCTCTTGATGAAAAGCATTTATTGGTTATGACAACAAATAGTAACAGGTTTTACTGCCACTGTACGAATACAAACAAATTCTGTTAAAAAATCAAATAAAAAAAGATCTCACAGCAAGAGATCATTGTTTTCGGAGCCAACATAAAGCAAATAATACAAATCTGTTTTCAATAAAGCATTTAAAGTGAATTAAGAGGAATGTGTGTTTGAATCAAGAGGCAGTTATGTCTGCTGGTTTTGTCCATGATATACACACACACACACATACCAGGGAGGGACAAAAATCGCAGAACTAATAATTACTGAATAAGTGAATTAAAATAAAAAAATCATCTGGTTTTAAATCAAGTAGTTACAGCATATGCAGGACCATCCAGATATTTTTGTCCATTACATCAGCAAGGATCATTTATTTTGCACCACAAACAGAATACCCATAAAGGAGTAGATCTATTGCTATATAAAATACATCAAAACCACTATGAATCACGCACGCTTGCTTTTTGGTAAACTACAATTTGTTTGAGGGTTGGTGACAGTCTGTTGTTAATATGCTTAAAAGATTGCACTTCGGTTATTTGTGTCCTGTATGTTTATAAATGAAAAGGTTTCTGTAGCAAGTGAAAACACAGCTAACACACAACACTTTAATGTGGTACATTGAATCTAACTGAATCTGTGATCACGCTACAGCAACCGCTGCATTTACTTCTGCATTCACTTTCATTTTTAGAGTTGAAGGCAGGGTATTTCTTTGTAGTATTGTGATCAATTATTTGACATGAACTGCTGCCAATCTGTCTTGGGGTTTCAGTGCAGTAATTTCAATGCTTGTCAGCATAACCACCTCTGTAAAAACAATTCCGATTCAGAAAAATTAAGCTCTCACTTCCTCTAGCATGAAGGCCATCACGTGGAAAGCAAATGTTGCGAGGGAAACCTTTATCAAAAAATATAAATATTTAGGCCTCACGTCATAAGTTATGTGCTGAGTGCCTACTGTAAATGAAAGAAAAAGTGATTGCAAAGATCTGGATAATATAAGCTGCACCATTTAATACGATAGTTCTAACACAATCATTTTCACAGTTGGTAACTACCTGCACGCTGATTTAATTCTTACGTTCTAACTTAATAAAGGCCATGCATTATTTTTTTATGCCGTTAAGGTTTTTGTAAACGCAAGCAAGCAAGCAGTTTTTTCCCCCTCTGAGTCAGTGGATTGTGGTATTGCTAGCACAGTGTTTGATCTTATCCATAGGATAAGGCTCAGTAAGCTAGCTGAAATATCCATAGGATATTATGTTGCCTGCTCCCTACGGTCATATTCATGTACTTTATGGACTAACTGGCAAGTTCAGGTTGAACTTCAAATGTAACGAATGTTCCGGATTCAATACGCGCTAAGGTCAATGGTATTAGTCTTCACAAACACACAAAAAGCAACAATCATGGATAAATGAAGACACAACAAAATCAATAAACACTAAAAAATACCATTTAAAAGTATAGCAACTAAAATTGCACATTGTATTAACATGAAACTAAAGTCATAGCAATATCATCCCCTGTTATGACTATAAAGTCAGTAAACTCAATCAAGAGGACAATAATAGGAAAAGAAAAAAATACATACAGAAATGATGTTGGTAATGACAATTTGCAAAACCCAAATTATACAAATATAACTGTCAAATTTACACATGTGCTGTACATTATTTATTTTAATGGCAAGTGCCTCATTTTCCCAGAAAAAGCAATATGTACCGTACATTATTGATTGTATTGTATTGAAACTGGAACATACCTTCAAGTCAATTAAACACCTACAAAGGCTATACCTTGAGGAGAATTGGATGTCATATCAATTATGTTAGTTTTACTAAATCAATTCAGGTTAAAACCCTTTTGGCCTTCATTGCACTATGCAAAGTTCTTCATGTACCTTAACCGCCTAAATGTTGTAAACACTCAAAACAGGAGGATCATAACTTCCACATTTGTTGGATGTCCTTTCATATCATAAGTAACTGCATGATTGAAATGAAATTTATCCGATGAACAGTAAATGTCATATATTAAACACCTGAAATAACACAAAACAATACAGAATACTGAATGCAATCTTGTATTGGAAATGTAAGTATCGTTAATGTCAAAAACTTGCCTGGAAAAAAAAAGCCCAAAACTAAACAACCACAATGAAACGCATAACCTTTGTACAGATTTGTATGTGCTCACAAAGCCAGCCTTTACATTAATTCACACTGATTGGCACAAATTTAAGGTGATTACTGATGGTTCAAGTGAAAAATTACTTCCTTTTAAGGCTTGCTTTTTTGTTGTTGTTTTACTGAAACAGACAGAGGGCTATATACCTTCAATACACACATTTGTGACTAAATACACACAGTGTAGCTTGTGGTCCATGACAGTTTTTTTTTTGTCATAGAGCTGAAGCACATTAATTCAAATACGTGCAGAAACACCAGTGTGTGCAGTCTCACGTGACTATTTTCTAGTGCAAAAGCATACAGTCCTAGCTAGGTCTTCATCTCAGTGGGCAGGTGTTCATAGTGCATGTAGAAAGGCAGACAATGTCAGAGTGGCAGTGACCAAGGCCTCTTGTTAGGTATCAGGTTGCAATTCCAGCCTGCTCACCAATGGCAAAGTCTCACAAAGCATCAAGGCCATGCTTGGTGTTCGGATCAAAACAAAAGACTTAACCTTAAACTTTCCAGAAATAGTTTTGCTTAAAATGTCATCACGTACTCAGCCTCAAGTGATTCCAAAACCATATGATTTTTTGTGCATCCACGCATGTAAAATCACCATGAAAGTGGCCCATTTGATGGGTGTACCACTCCATGTCGTATGAAGACATACAACAAATTTTTGTGAATAACAGACTAAAGTCGTAATTCACTGATAACTGAGTGTTAATGAAAGGTTTCATTCTGATTCAGCTCATGAGTTCATTCAGCCCACTCAATTTGGATTAAGTGGCTAAATTTAGATTACCAACTTAAATTTCAGTCTGCTTCTCACTCATTATTTTGTACGTCCTCAGACGACTTGGAATGTAGAGTCATCTGGAATACTTTCATATCGGTTTTAAGGGGTTTTTGGATCCATTAAGCATAAATGCATCAGTACTCATATATTGTGATTTATTGGAAAACAGCAGTCTTCTTTAGAATTGTTCTTTTGATTTTACCAGAAAAAACTAAAGTCATACAGGTTTGGAACAACATGAGGGTGAGCAAATTACAACAAATTACACTTGTGGGTGAACTATACCTTTAACCATATATGTATCATATATCCAGCAAAATAAATATGGAAAGCAGCAAATCTCAGATGGTACATATAGTGATAGTAAAGACAGATGGACAGACAGGCTGATAGTAAATCCTTCTGTGCTGTCTGTAATGCAGTTTAATACACTGAAACACGCCAAACATTACTGTCAAGCTTAGAGGGTGGCAAACACAAGCTCAGTGGCATCAGTGTTTCTCTCACAACTACACATTACCAAGCTGAGCCTGAACCATTTATGAAAGAATAGACCCAACACTGATGCTACCTGATGCAAACTAAATTAAGGTTGAGGGCCAAACACTTATGGCCTACAATACTGTGGCAGCCTAATCCCTTAGTTAATTACACTGGCCACTGTGTCTGGCAAATAGCACTGTGATTGGGGACAAAGAGAAACAAAATAAGCAGGAAAAGAAAACAGGGACAGTTAAGACACCCATCACGAGTATCCACACATCCAAACACTGTCAGAAGTGCATATGTTACACATACAAGCACACAGAATGGCAGATATATACTGTACACAACACAGTCTGTCCCCCACCTCGAGTCAGACATCAAGCCAGAAAGACAGAGAGCCAGTGGAGGCTCATCGCTGTTGGTCCTCACCTCTTTGACTGACTGCAGGATGGTGGGATAATGCGGTCTAAGAAAGAGAGAAGATGAAGAAAACTAGGTCATCTATAAGGAGGAGATGGAGAGGGAAGGGTCCTCTGTGGCAGCGGTGCACTACAGTGATTGTGTGATCAGAAAGAGTGGCTCCCGAAGTCCAACCCAGTGAGGTCAGTTCCATATCCTAAGGAAGCTGTCCCAAGAACCGGTGGCCACAGCCATGCCATCACTGGTTACCCCCAAACAGCTGACTCTGTTGTCATGCCCAGCTAGAACACCTTCACAGACAAGACCAACAAAAATAGCAGAGATAAGTATCATACAAATCTTACGGCACATGAATAAGTGTGGCTGTCTATTAGGGGTGGGAATCGCAGGGTACCTCACGATATGATACGAATCACGATACATGGCCCTCGATACGATAATATCACGATACAGCGTCATCGATTACTGCTGTAATCGATATATTGCTAGACAATCCTATAATGATACATCACAATATCTGTCTATGAAAACAAAATGCCTGTGAAAAGGTTAAGTGCAAGTTTTCTCTCTTTAAGTCCAAACTTAGAAAATAGCACAAAAGTTCTGTAAATCAAATTTAACATGCCAAGTAAATTAATATTTTTTTTCTTGGACTTATTAAAAGCTTACACTTTTCTTTGTGGGAAAACCAACACATTTAACTGCTTATCAACTTTATTTCAAAATTTACCTGGAGTGCTTTCTTAACCTTTCCTCTCCTCTTATCATTAAAACGGAGACTCGCACATGACGTGCAGGGAAAAAATAGCCGTTCACATCGTGTCTTTTGCACGCTCAAGTTCGTTGTTTCAAATGTAGACATGCGGCAAGCACACTTCTACAAGGGGTATCGCCACATTACGGCTCTGACAAGGTTTTGTTACATCATCCATGCCATAGGTGCAGATTTATGTTTCTGCCGGACGGTGCCCACTACCCACACTTCATAATACTGCACTTGTAATATCTGAGGGAGAGGGAGAGAAAGGGAGAGCATCCAGTTTTGTTGACAAAACTGGACGCGCCGGCACCACTCTCTCTCTCTCTCACTCATATAGTGAGGGAAATGCACCTGCGATCTTCACGGACTGAATATGTGCTCTGCAATAATGACAACATGATCAGTGCCTATGGTCCACGCTGAGAGCTGTTCTGGGGCAGTTTTTTTAGTTCTAATCTCCATAAACACAGGGCTCTGAAGTCTCGCGCATTCACCGTGAGACATGCATTTCAACCAGTTCACACGCCCTCACGCCACACCTTGTATTTCTCACGCTGAGAAGTCCTGCTTTACAGGCTGTTAATGGACGAAGCGCAAGCTTGCAGAGGGAAGTTCTCTGCCGAGTTCATAGCTGTCCTGAGAGTTAATGCCACCTACCAGCCAATATCAGAAATTATAATTTGTTTTCAAGTAAATTACGTGATCCTGCTACAATCACGTTCGTATAGGAAACATGGATGCGCACACACTGGACGAGGAAGCTAGTGGAAGCGTTTTGTGCAGTCGAGGCGGTGGTCGAGTTGCAGTCTTGGAGCGGACGTTGCCATTTGTATTTACTAAACCCCTTCATTTAAAAAAAAAAAAAAAAAAAAAAAAAAAAGCCTGGTCAAAATCACTTGCCTGTGATCAAAGACAGTGAGAGCTGATGTTGGGGAATACAGCCAAATGCTAAATATCTCTCCAACAGCTTTAACTAAGTTACAAACAAACACTTGCAATACAAAATGCCATTCATAAGCTAAGATGTACTTCTGCAATCCTACTGTATGTGTACAGTGTGTACATTGAGCACTGCTGTTCAGTTGGCTCCTTTGGGCCAAATTTCTTTTTATTTTTGATACATTTGTATTTTTGAAATATATAAAACATTTTATTTTATTTGTACGAATTTGACTTTTATGAGATTTACCAGTTGTTATAATTTCTATTTTGTGCTGGTCAATTATGAACAATAGTTAAATTTGAACTTCTAGCAAAAACGTGAGAGAATTGCGTGGAGCCGAAGGGCCGCTGCTGCAAATATTTGAATGGCTCCTCCCCTAACAGTAATTTCACTCCAAACTTTTGCTAAAACTTGAGAACCCTGTAAAACCCTGTTATATATATATATATATATATATAGAGAGAGAGAGAGAGAGAGAGAGAGAGAGAGAGAGCAGTAGAGCTATTACAGTGGCTTCATGGTTGCTCAGAGCGCTTTGGAAAGAAGGGGAAAATGGTGCAGCTGCAATTTCCATGCATTTTAGACGCTGGGAGCAGGGGAAACTATTTAAAAATGCCTTATTGTATTAATTATTTGGGCCAGTGTATCGATTCTCGTATCGCATGGAAAAAGACAACGATAGATCGTCATATCAATATTTTGTCCCACCCCTAATGTCTATGTGAATCACATATGTTCAGGGTTCGTCCTGGGGAAAGAAATGGTCTTCTGTAGTTACACAAGTTAAGATTTGCTAAATTGTACATTGCTGTCATTCCACTATATAAAGACTAGTCTGAAGTAATGAGATTTATTGTGATTTTCTGTTGGCCCTATTTTGTCTACTAAGCTGCTGAGCATGCTCATAACCTTTTCAGTCTGCTGATACACAAATTAAGCAAACTAGGAAAGTTCCACAAAACAATTATGTAATGCTAATACTCAACTTTATCAATCAGAATGATTTCATTCCGTTTTAAACAAAAGGTCTCCATGTGAACGTGGCTAATGTAATTCAGATGGGTTGCACAGGCTTTGTGGTCTGCGCTGTGTTGTCCTGTTGCTTGGTTAGGGCTGTTATAGGTGCTTGCTTGAGTTTTTTCCTGTGTGGTCAAAAGGGTTGTATAAAGTACTGACCTGCACGCTCTCCCTTTAGAGTATCCCATACATTGCAGTTGAAGTCATCATAGCCAGCAAGCAGCAGGCGGCCACTCTTAGAGAAGGCCACAGAGGTGATCCCACAGATAATGTTGTCATGCGAATACATCATCAGTTCCTGGTCTGCGCGAAGGTCAAACAAACGACAAGTGGCGTCGTCCGAGCCTGTGGTGAACGCATTACCATTTGGGAAGAACTGAAGAAATGAGCACAATTGAAAATGGATATGAGCATTTTCAAACTAACAGTAAACAGTAAGTATTATGAAAGCATTGCACAGGCTCAATAAACCAGTATCAGACACTGCTGAAGACTTTTCTCTTTGACACTCACACTGACAGCATTTATATCAGAAACATGTCCCGTGAAAGACTGTCTGCACATTCCATCTCGGATGTCCCACAATTTCGAGGACGCATCACAGGCACCTGACACAAAAGTCCTAGAGTCTGGGCTGAGAGACAGGCTCATCACATCTCCACTGTGCCCTGTGAATGTGGTGGTCTGCTGACCAGTCTCAATGTCCCACAGAGCACTGCAAAGGAGAAAGACCACCAAACTGACAACTGAAACTCAAATGTAGACTTGAAAAATTGAACCATTAAAATCTACAGGCTTCTGTATGTGGATGGCATAAGAAAGCCTGTAAGCTTTAAACTACAATAGATTCAAAAATGGTGACAGGTGAAGTGATAAAGGCCTTGAGATAACTTGCAGTACCTTCTATTGCCATATCTTAACACTAACACTATCAAAGCATAAGTCAAATCAAATACACAAATACTTGTGGTAAAATAAAATGACAAAAATAATAACTACAATACAGGTAAATGTTTTAATAGGTTATGACATTTGTTTGTGATGCTATGTTTTATTTATTGTGCATTGGGTGGTGCTGTCCCGCTACTTTGCTTTCACACTAAGGCAACTAAGGACCAATTTCAAATGGCCTTTATTGCATCCTTGATGGGCACTTCAGGACACCATTTGTAGGGACATTCCAAATGAAAGTGAACAACTGAAATTCATGAAGGGCCCTTCCAGAAGTCCCTTAGTGAAGGGAACTTAATGTCTAACGTTAGCAACTGGCTAATAAATTGTTAGCTTTTACTCAGCAGCGATTGAGTTGTTAGAGGCTTAGAGTAAGTTAAGCACAGATATATTTTCACTTGCCTACACTTGAACACAATGACTGAGCATTTGAGACTCTCCATGTATTGCAGATGAGCAAACACTAAAAAATATTCTTGCAGATGTAAATGCGGACATCAAATAGAAGTCGGCAGCAATGTTCCCTCTAAGCTGCGTCGTGCGCGGCTGCACAGAAAAAAATAATATGCTGCGCACAGGACAGACGGACGCAAAAATGAGTTGGGAAAGGCATTTGATTGAATTGCAGTAATAATCGCAATGCTCGGTCAAACCGCTATAGAGCTGGTGTCGCTACAGAGTTAAAACCGGTCAATGGGGTTTACAGGTTTCGTAGAAAGAGAATGATGTGTGCCAAATCAACTGCAAAGGAGAAAGACCACCAAACTGACAACTGAAACTCAAATGCAGACTTGAAAAATTGAACCATTAAAATCTACAGGCTTCTGTATGTGGATGGCATAAGAAAGCCTGTAAGCTTTAAACTACAATATATTCAAAAATGGTGACAGGTGAAGTGATAAAGGCCTTGAGATAACTTGCAGTACCTTCTGATACCACTTATTTTGTTTTCGATATGATACCGATATTTTTCAAGGCAGTATCGTCGATATCGATACCGATTCGATACATCTGTACTAAACTTTTAAATTATGAAATGAATTAAATTATTAAATTACTAAGAGTAAAATGGGTAATGACTAAATAACTTAATGTTTAAAACGCATTTTAGTAACCTTTTGAAATAATCAATATATATATATATATATATATATATATTTTTTTTTTTCAGTATTACAACATTAATATTCTAACTTATTTGTAACATTTGAACTTTTGATTTAGTGCAATATTTTGTACTGCCATTAGGGACTGCCAGTGAATGGCTGTTGCATGCATAAAATGCAACCTTTTTATTCTGACGGTGTATGATTTCTATTAACATTACAGAATAGAACATGATCAATATTATCTTTCAACATTCAATTTAAATAATTGTAATTACACAAACTATGTAGGCTACAATTTCAATTTGTTTATTGTGAAATAACTCAAACATTTATCTTTTTATTTCTGTTCTCCGATAAGCATTGTTCAGGGCTGCAATTCCCAAAAGCTTTAATGCTTTCTTATGATACTTTTGGGAAACGCAGCCCTGTTTGAATGCACTGTCAGAATGTCAGAGCACTGTCAGAGAGTGAATGCTCTCTGTGATGGATTGGTTCTGTCTTGCAACATTTGCGTGTCCAGATGAGCAGGAAAATAGTTATATCCTACACAATTACTCGCTAACAAAGGTTATTCGTCCAATTCAATGCATAATGTACGCATTATTATTATTTTTGTTAAATAAACAAAACCACTGGTAAATAAAGCGGACCTTAATATCGATATTTTTAGTTTGAGTATCGATACTTTCGATACTCGCGTCAGTATCGATATATCGATACTTCAGATCGATACGCCCATCCCTACAAATCAGTCGCTGTAGAAATCGAATAATTTTAATGGTTGCGGCCAAAATAGCTCAACACGAGAGCCAATGTAAACGCAATGACATGTGAAATAAAAGGCCATCATGTTTTAAACAAGAGTGGCTTGATTAAGTGGTGGAAATAACAGAGGATGGGCACAGAACAGTAACAAAACTCAGAGCCATTTACAGTCACACAGGTGTAGTAGTGTGAAAACTCTAACGTTACTACTTGTTTTAGATAACTAAAAGAATTCATGTTTACATTTTTTGAAAATATTTATTAAAAAAATGCTTTTTTATATATTATTATATTATATTATGAGCCTAATAAATAATTGCCCTCAAAAAGGGAATTCATGAGCAATAACTGCTTTATTTTTTTTTATATTAGCTATATATTATATCATATTATTATAAAGAATTTAACTGTTCTTGTGAGGTTTTAAATTATTTTTAATAGCATTTCTTGGTAAGTAACAGAGCACTGTAATAATAATTAAAAAATTCTCAGGTAACCTGAAATGTGCATAATTTAGTTGCATCAAATATAAATAACAAAATATAAATAACACATTAAAATTATAAGTTACACACTTTTGTGTGTGTGCGCTGTACTGTCTGATACAGTGTCAGTTATGCACTGAGGAAAACATAATGTCTCAAATGCATTAAACAACACAAATATTCGCTGTTTTCCATAATGGATCGATTTGATCCATGATCGACATTAAGGGCTGCTTATGCCGAGTTCACACTGCACGATTTTAGCCCAATTTTTCACTCGCCGACAGGTTTTGTGAAATCGCCAACAAATGCCCGAAACTGGAGACAAATCGGTCAGTGTGAATTATCAAAGACGCGATCTGAGGGAATCGCCGAAACGTCGCCGACGCCCGCAAAATATTTGGCATGCTAAACATCTGGAGCTGTCGGCGATTCACAATCACGCTGTGTGCAATGATTTCTGACTGAAAACTACATCGGCGATGACCTACAGCCAATGAGAGACCAAGATACAGGGCAGAGGGAAGTTCGGGGAGGAGTTATCAGTATTTTAATAGATATATGAACAATTATATCATACAGAAACAAGCACAAACATTTGCTTGACCAGTCACAACATCAGCATAACAGTTAATTATTTACCTCCCTCTCTCTTTGTAGAGCACCCAATCCCTGTTCCCTGCATCTCCCTCCTACATAATCAGTTTTTCTTTTTCTCCTTGTAGCTGGAAATCAGCTCACAGACAATTTGCGGGCTATATATATATATTTTTTAATAATTACAGTCTTGCTCGAGAAATGTAAAGAACATTTCCTTATCACTTCTCGCGTGTTTTTTTGTGTAACGTAGTTTGAGGACCAGACAGAGCTGTCGGCGATTCTTCATATTGTGAAGTCATGCAGTGTGAAACCCCCTGTCGCCGATCCATCGTGCAATGTGAACACAGCAGCAACTGAATGCTACCCCAGATAGTCACGCAGTGTGAAAACAACGGCGATCCGACGAGTTTGAAAATCATGCAGTGTGAACTCGGCATTAAGAATAAGCGTGCACATCAAATTATCCTGACTCATTGAACCTGGATCGAATTAGTGAGATTGCATGAACATAAATTGTCATTTTTGAAACCGCTTTAGTCCCGATAGATTTGTTAGGTTATTTCAAGTCAGATTTTGGACTTTAATCCCCGCTTTTCTTAGCGTCTTTTATGAAACACCCCTCTGGAAAGACCGTTCTCCATGAGAACGTTAAGTCTGTTCTTTAGCAGTTCAATAGTAGAAAATATCTGAACTACTAACATTCATTTTTGAACTACTGATAAGACATTTTAACAGTACCAGAACATTGAAAACATTTTTTTTACGGAAGACAATTACAATACTGTTAAAGGTAAATAATCTAGTCCAGGGGTGCCCAATCCTGTTCTCGGAGATCTACCTTCCTGCAAAGTTCAGCTCCAACCCTGATCAAACACATCTGAACCAACTAATTAGGATCTGAAGGAGCATTTGATAATTACAGACAGGTATGTTTAATCAGGGTTGGAACTGAACTCTGCAGGAAGGTAGAGCTCCAGGACCAGGGTTGGGCACCCCTGATCTAGTCATTGAAAGCTGTGATGCACTCACCATGTAGTATCTCCAGAGCTGGTGACTATCTGACTATCATCCAGAAAGCGACAACACGACAAATAACCTGGTGAGGAAGAAAAAAAATTATATATCAGAACAGGAGCTTCAACCTACTGCATGATAAATATGCAGACCAAAGGCTGGGTCACACCAAGCCGACTTCAAAGAACTAGCAGCGACAAAACCCGACGTTGTTGTCTTCTTGCTTCGGCAGCGTCTGGATAAAAAGCTGCAGTTGAACACACCGCTCAGACTACAGCTGACTGCAAAGTAAACATCTGCATTCTGCATGAGAGGAATTAGCCGTATACATCAGCAGCTATCAATAGTATATATTCATCATTTAAAGGAGAAACCGAAACAAGGATATACGAGAAATACGCAGATATATGAAATGCAAACAAAGCAGTGATTGCGTACCATTTTGAATATCAGTGTTAATGTTAATAACTTTCTTCATTTTAAGCAGCTCATGTCGTTATGAAAATATTCACATAATGGAATGCTTGGGTAAGATCACATAATATTACAACAGTCTTCTGTCTGTGCCACCTTCATTTACTTGCCCGTTTTCATTGCTTTAATTTTAATTCTCGAGCACGGACTCGTTCACTAAACTGAACATCCAATCAGAGTTCTCATGACGACCCCAATGCCGATTCACCTCCGATGTAAGCCCGACGTGTGGAAGACGCCAAACAAACTAGCCCAATAGATGCTCATCGATGGCCCGCCGTTGACTGACTGTCGGCTTGGTGTGTCCCGGCCTTGATGATGCTAATCCTGCTGACAGTTTACCTGTGTGTCCTGGAAGTTCTCTAGTCACTCTGACATTGCCCTCACGGGTTTTAAGGCTATAGATTGAGCAGATGTTGTCCAGGCCTCCACAGGCTACATAATTCCCTGAGGGAGCGTAGGCACAAGTCATCACCCATGATGACCTTAATGGAATGGCATGCATCTGGAAAGAAAAACCAAACAAAAATGGTTGCACTTGCTTTTCCCATGTGTTATGAAGAATGAGAGCCAATGCTGAATTCAGAAACCGCATGCTACTCCTATTATTTCTGCCATATAACAAAATGGTAAAAATAGTAAGAGTAGTTTGCTAGTATATGGTTCCAAATTCAGAGCCAGGATGTACCGCAAATCCTCCCATGGGTTTGGAGCACCAAGAGGCTAAGTATATGACAGAACTTATATGCAACATACCACTTTCATTTTGATGACTTTAGAATTTTATGATTTACATTAGCGTTTTAGCATCTACAAAATTTAGGTTAACTGATTTTAATTCACTATAATACTTCATTATTCTTTTTTTAAAAATCAGTCATTAAATTTGTGACACAGTTATTATATTCTTGGGTAATATAGCTGTGCATTTTAGATGTATATTCACTTATACTGGCTGGACTAACCTTGTTTGTGGTGTAGCTGTCCCAAATGATGAGTTTGCCATCTTGTGAGGCACTAACTAGTAACCTTAATGTTTAAAAAAAAAAAAAGTTGGAGGAGGGGTTAAAGAGTAAACCACTGTTCATAGTACACATCACAGATTAAAAATACTACAAGGTGAACATGCAGACAATGATCGATGCTTATAACATGAACAAACATGGCAAATGCTTATGATAATTAATGACAAACACTGCAAGCAAATATGCACACAAACTCCACCCATCTAACAATTGTGTCTCCTGCCTAAAGCACTAGAATGCACAGGTGGAGAATGGGTGAATGACAGACGGAGAAGAGAAGGGAGGAAAAGAAAGAATGAAGCAGGAGGCAGCCTACATAATCCTAGAACACCCCTGAGTTGTGAGAGGCCTGCTGTATTATTCATTGAGTGTACACTGACAGAGGTGCAGGGTGGTTAAAGAGTAAACCACTGTTCATAGTACACATCACAGATTAAAAATACTACAAGGTGAACATGCAGACAATGATCGATGCTTATAACATGAACAAACATGGCAAATGCTTATGATAATTAATGACAAACACTGCAAGCAAATATGCACACAAACTCCACCCATCTAACAATTGTGTCTCCTGCCTAAAGCACTAGAATGGATGCACAGGTGGAGAATGGGTGAATGACAGATGGAGAAGAGAAGGGAGGAAAAGAAAGACTGAAGCAGAAGGCAGCCTACATAATCCTAGAACACCCCTGAGTTGTGAGAGGCCTGCTGTATTATTCATTGAGTGTACACTGACAGAGGTGCAGGGCTCCTCTGAGAGTGCCCATCCTCCAGCCCACTCAATCTCTTTCTGTCAACTGACCTAGAATCAGTAGCCCAGTGCATGGCGTAGATTTTGGCTAAATGGCCTCGGAGTGTCCGCCTCGTTCTCATCTGGATCCTCCCAACTGAATCCAGACCAGCTGTAATCTAAACACACACAGAACTCTTAATTTACAGTGACATTATAAAGCAAGCAGGGGACATTTCATCAATCCAAGGTGTGCTACTGATCACTCAAATGCGGGAAAAATAGCTGTATTTGTTGATTTGACTTATGCCAATTATCTAAAATGAACATAGCACTGACTGAAGTGCAGAATTAAACAGCTTTAAAATGTACAAGAGCCATCTCTTCCAACATAAAAAGAAATAATCCGAATAGAAATGATGAAATCTTAAATCACCAAAACCACCAGGGCTGAGTGTTTAAATTTTGATGGAGGACTTGGCATGTAAGAGGTTGTTTAATATTTCAGCACACTTAAGAGCATGTTCAGCATGTAAGTCAGCAGCCAATTTGCATGTTTGTGCTGAGCTCAGAGAACAGGTGAGCATAGACATGGGTTAGACCAGTGCTGCTCTTATAAGGAGGGGGACCCAGCAGGGATGGTGGCAGAGCTGCTTACCTGGGACAGGCTGGAGTCGCTGCATGCTTTCCTGGCATCCTGCAATGGGAACAGCAGCATGTCAGAGTGGAGTCATTCTACTGAACAGGCAGAGGAAAATACATGCATTCTATTTCCTGGCACTCAGGTCTACATGAAACTTATATCAAATAAAAATGAAAAGAACAAAAAGTCTAAAGTTTGAGGTTGGTAAGATGTTTAATTTAATTTTATTTTTTAAAGAAGTCTCTTATGCTTGCCTTTATGTAATCAAAACCAACATAAAAACAGTAATATTGTAAAATATTACAATTTAAAATAACTTTTCTATTAATATATCTAAAAATGTAATTTATTCCTCTGATGCCAAAGCTGAATTTCCAGCAGCCATTACTCCAGTCTTCAGTGTCACACGATCCTTCAGAAATCATTCCAATATGCCGATTCAATGCTCAAAAACATTTCTTATTCTTATCGATGTTGAAAAAAGTTGTGCTGCTTAATATTTTTGTTGAAACTGGGATACATTCTTGTTCAGGATGCTTTAATGAATAGAAAGTTTAAAAGAATAACATTTGTCTTAGTAAAAGTCTTTACTGACGATTTATTGCATCCTTGCTAAATAAAGGAAAACTAAATGTATGTATCAATAATTATGTTGTGTGAATTAACACAGCTCAGGATTTTGAAGCTCCTTTAATCAAATCTGATGGCTCCTGATGGCACACAGCTGCTTTTACTAATTCAGTGGTTCTCAACTCCGGTCCTGGGGACCCACTACTCTGCACATTTTGTCTCTCTTTTCTGACACACTCAGTTCAATTCATGGATCTCTCTCATAACGAGCTGAGGATCTGAATCAGATTTTTAAATAAGGGTGACATCCCTTATATTCAGTGGCGGCTCGTTCATTTCAGTTCATGTCTCAGAATGTGTATAATTTGTTTGTAATTTCACAGTTGTAATACCATAACGTGAAAGTGCCGCTTTTCTATCGCGAATGTGCCGAATCTGCTGATGTAATTGCAACCGCTAATGATAGAGAAAGGGTAGGGGGAGGCCGGGTGAGAGCTGAGCTCTCGTGTCTCTGTTGGTAAAAAAAAATTAGCCAATCACCATCGATTGTTCACTTTCAGCGCTGAGGAGTGTTGAGAAAAGAACCCTCGCATGGGAGGCTAGCCTCCCTTCTGATATCAACCAATCATCAAAGAGATGTAAATTTCGTGATATTAGTTTGAACGTCTCCCGCTGTGCTGATAATGTACCAAGTACTTATGATGAGTAGCGATATTGAATATTTGATTGCCAACAGATTTACCAAGCTGTCAATCAAACAGTATATATATATATATACACACAAATTTAAAAAAGGGGAAAACAGCCTAAGCTGGATATAGGCTACAGCAGTAGGCTTAATTATAATGGCACAACAGGCAGCTCTCTTTTAACACAGACTTTTAAGAAGGGATGGATGTTTGCTTCAAGTGATAGGCCAGGTAAGTGAAATCATATTATCTTGCTGTATGTATGTCGTTTTCTTTACGTTTTCTGACTAAAAGCAACCAAAAAGTCATTTTAAAGTGGTTAAGCAAATAATAATAATAATAATAATAATAATAATAATAATCGGCAGGGATCCCAGACCAATACAATTAGAGTGCCTCCTCTATTTTAAAACCCACGAGCTGCCACTGCTTATATTCACACGCTGACAAGTCGTAATTACAACGTAAGGCACGTTAAAGTCACTTTGGTTAAGAATGTGTATCGGTATGTTAAAATTTTTTCTGTTTTTATTCAAGTTATGAAAGTGCTGTAAACTGAATATATTTTAATGTAATTGTACAATACTGTCGTATTTTAAAGATGCAACATATATAGTTTTAAAGACAAAAAATGCATTCATTTCAACAAATTTGCAGTCAATACAGACGCTGCATATCTATAGTTTTTGGCTGCATCCATTATGTTTTCTCACTGACAAGCCCCCGCCTCAAACTGAGGACTTGACGAAAATTTTGAGTTTCCCTCTATTAATCAGGAATTTGTGGTGGTGTTCATGTGCAACCAACTCAAATACAATCTTTCCAACATGACTTGAAAGAACCAATGTAAAATGAGCTAAAAGATTTAACTGAAGGTGTGGCAAAATCCTTTGAGCTGACCAGAAAGGGCATCAGTTCTTACTCTGATCTGATTGCGCAGCTGCTCTGCCTCCTGCCGCAACTGCTCCAGCTCACTCATGATCCTGCAAGCGTTTCACTCCTTTCCCAACTTTGATAATACTGACAAAGACCTGCAATGCACACACAAGCACCAAGTCACATTAAGAAGTCAATAAAGGACCGCTTAATAACAGAGCACTCAGGCTGGATTAATAATTCAAGCCACTCACGCAAACAATTTCCATATATTCATTTGATTGTCATGTCAGAGGTCCCACAGACCTAGTAAGACAGCCCCAATGGATAGTTTGTGAAGAACACAGAAAGTGCTCCAGTAGCATCAATGTTTTTACTAGACTGAATAGTACTAGGAACTGTATCATATAATTCAGTAGAGGAACAAACACTCCAGCTATTGCACTGCCAACTGAGAGCTGGGCACGCTGTGCTCCTTTGTTTAATGAGGGGTAGCACTGCTTGGCACTGCCTACTAGTTGATTTCCCTAAAATTTAGCTAACACCACCCCAATAAGGAGGTTATATACAGTATGATACTCACTTAAAGGCTGCAAATTTATCAGTTCGTGCAAGTAATATCAATACAATATGCAAATAAAGGGACCTCACATCTTTTCATTATAACTTTTAGAAATATAGAAATTATGATTTCACACACAATTTTAGAACTGAGCATAGCTTTAAAAAAATCTAAGCTTTTTCAGATTTTGCGTTTTAATATTGCCATGTTTTCCATGACTCAATTAACCTTACCTATAGCTTTCAGTCTTATTTCAGCCTAAAAGCAAAAAGAGTAACTGAATAAAATGCACAGTGACCTGTCACGTTGGTGGTTTGACACAATATGGGAATACCCCTTGAGATCACTGAGGTTTACCCTGACCTCTGTGAAATCTACATTTCAGCATAAATACTTTTAGGGAAGCGCAGTAGCATGACTGCAAGCAATGCTGCTAAAAACAGGAAGACTGCTGGTCCCAACCCTAGTAAACCAAATTACAGGAAAAGTAAGCATTGATCAATGTGCATTTTAAGCAAAGAACTTTCCATAATCTAACGCTTTACACATCAACTGAGACATATTAGGAATAACATACAGAAAAGCTCAGGTTGATTATAATAATGGAGTGGGAAGAAATATTTCATATGCTCGAACTAGCTGGATTGACATTTTAATTCAAAATTGAATATGTACATTGGATATTCTGATAAATCCGCCTTAATCCAGATGTGTTAATCCCTTACTAAACCTGCTGTGACACTCGCAGCCTGTTAAACCAGTCGCATTAAACGCGAAAACAATCCGTTGTAAATAAAATATCTTCACAGACACGACCATTTTGCCCGTTAATTGTTACATTCGTGTTGTTCATCGAGTTTAATGCGATTAAATGTAATGTTAACATCAGCATCACGTTACATATCACATTATTTCAAGGTAATTTAGCGAACTGTTTTGACAGATTCAATACCACATGTTGCACTAAACAGAAACCTCCCTGTAAGACACCATTTACGCGAGAATATTTAAGCAAAGAACTTTCCATAATCTAACGCTTTACACATCAACTGAGACATATTAGGAATAACATACAGAAAAGCTCAGGTTGATTATAATAATGGAGTGGGAAGAAATATTTCATATGCTCGAATTAGCTGGATTGACATTTTAATTCAAAATTGAATATGTACATTGGATATTCTGATAAATCCGCCTTAATCCAGATGTGTTAATCCCTTACTAAACCTGCTGTGACACTCGCAGCCTGTTAAACCAGTCGCAATAAACGCGAAAACAATCCGTTGTAAATAAAATATCTTCACAGACACGACCATTTTGCCCGTTAATTGTTACATTCGTGTTGTTCGTCGAGTTTAATGCGATTAAATGTAATGTTAACATCAGCATTACGTTACATATCACATTATTTCAAGGTAATTTAGCGAACTGTTTTGACAGATTCAATACCACATGTTGCACTAAACAGAAACCTCCCTGTAAGACACCATTTACGCGAGAATAATTTTTTTTTTTATAAAAGAACCTTTCCCTGCAGATTTGTCATCCGTCAAGTTAATCACAGAGTTATATTATGATTTGGTTAGCAAAGTGGCTAGCAAACGGTGAGTGTATCATGTCAGTTACTTCAGACCACCACACAGACATTGACATATTACCTGATGTAACAACACTACAAAATCCTCCTACCGCCTGTAAGGGTGAGCAGATTCTTTATTTCAAAACATTAACGCACTCATTTCGTATTATTTATATCCAAAAACAAGGACCCATGCGCCAAATGTACTAGTTTCAAGGCAATTCACAGAGCGATTACCACACCCATACTGACATTGAGAGCATGGCAACAATTGGATGAAGGGGGGAAATGAATTATTTTAGTGTTTTTTTAACAGAAGATATTCAGTGTCCTTGAGTAAAACTGAGTATATTATGTCTCTTATTACTTTATATAGTACATTATCATGAAGCCAATGTGTTTTTATCAAAACAGTTTGACATTTGTCTACGCCTACCTACTAGAGTCACCCGCGCTTGAAATGGTTCTGGCTATCAGCTTCCTCAATTATAAAAATGACTGAAGTAGTTGTGGATACAGTGTCAAATGCATTTGATTAGTAACAATACGTATGCAGACCTAAAAGAAAAAATCTTTGAGAATAGACATGAGAATAGAAATTTTAAAAAGTATATACATGATTGTGTTAATCTATAATCTACTACATTCAGTAATTATTAAAAACATGCTGATCAATGATATTAGTTGTACAGCAAAGGGTTTTTATTTGTACTTTGTCACAGAATATTCAAAAGCTTCCCACTTATTTAAAGCCACAGGGTACATTGGGTGGTTGCCAATTTTTCCGCTTCTCAGAGTGAGTTTTAATTCAGAGGCAATTGCTTCATAATAAATAAACACACGAATAAGAATAATAAATATTATAAATAAAAAGTTATTTGGAATTAAAGTTTGAATGCAATTATCATATAATATTTATGGTCAATATACAAATATGCATTAGGCAGTAGTGACACGAATGAAGCCATCTGTGGCATGCCATGGGTTAACGAATGCAACCTACACAATCACTACTTCATCGTCTCACTCCTTCTGATCTATAAACCCTGTCTACAGCACTCAAATATAGGAGTAATTAAGTTGCAAAACCAGTATTAAGTGACATTTAGAATTACCTAGTATGCTGAAGTCCACCGGTGGGAGATCAGTCAGTGGAAGCACCCGGCTCCCTCTGTACAGTATGTGCTGATGGGAGCACTGCCACCGGGATAAGCAGTGGGGACTTTAGTTAACAGCCAGCACGTCTACACTGAGAGCTGCTGGTGACAAGGTGGGGCTGGATGGGGGAGGCTGAATAGTGAAAGTGGGAAGATGAGGTCTTAAAGAAACAGTAGATGTCACTGTCTGTTCAGTTGGTCTGTGTCACAACTGAGAATGTGCTAAACAGAACAATAAGGACTGTCCTGTGCATTTAATTATTTGCCAATTGTTCACATTATCCGTGTACCCACAAAAGCTGCAATGATTCCTGAATGCGGGATCCCTACGTAATAAAGGCCTGTTAATAATTTATTAAAATGGAAAGCTTTTCCATGTAGTGCATTGTCAACACTTTGATTTCAAGTGCTTCATTGAATCGCTTGCTGTTAATTATGTTTATATTCAATATATTTGCTGACGAAAACATGCCCACTAGCTTGATTTAACACATCCTGCTGCACTAGATGAACATCATACTTGCATTTATGTATCGCATTTGATATTAGTTAGAAAACTGCTCATTGAAAACGGCTCAAATATCACAAAAGCAAATCAGCCTTGATAGTCAAAAGTCAAATTAAGGGCTGAGAATTTCCACACATATACTGTATCCATCCAAAGGTACTGAAAGCACTAAAGGGATTCCAGTTACAAAGGAAGTATTTTGAGTCACTATCTGAGGATGATATTACAGGTCACGAAACATGAACCTGCTAAGTCATCCACCTCACATCCTCGCTGTTCCCTAAAATCCTAAAGAAATCCATAAACTAATTTAAACCATTCTCCTTTTCAACCACACAGCTTTATTTTCAGGGCCTTGTTGATGTAAGGTGTCTAAAATTTCAACTTGTGGGAAAAAAAATCTTGGATAACCCATATCAAATCTAATGCTTACAGTATTTAAGGCCATCCAAGGTTATGTCTTAATTTGTGTATAATATAATATAATGGGTTAAAGGTTACATTTGTACCACTGCATTACTTCAGACAGAAGGAAAGCAGTGTTCAGTATGTGCCTGTTGGGGGTGCTCCGGTAGCATCATTTCTAAATCATTTAAAGGTCAGGGATCACCATCTGCCCTTAATTTTGAAATGAAACAAAGAGACATAATCATATTTCAGATCTTCTAAAATACAGCTTTAATAAATTGGTTATAAATGCATCTTGATTATATTACATTTTAATGTAGGAGAGATTGAAAGAGACATGCATACATTTTATGACTGTGCATTCCATTAAATAATCTATTTTACAAATAAATAAATAAATAAATACACCTCCTTCAGCTATTCTACAATTTTAGTCAGTAATTATATTCATAGTTTCGAAACAGCTCTGGTCATAGCAAAACTAGTGTGATTTACTACAGGACAAGTGTCATCAATGCCCGCATACTGTGCTCATACATGGCATATGATTTGAAATATTGTCATATATAGTATGTTTGTGTTGGATGTTTGGTCTGTCAAAAAATGTATATTAATAGTAGTTACATTCACTTTAAAGTTAAAATATGGGATCATAAAGAGAGGGAAATCTGTTTTGTGTATCATACATGCAATCATCAGATTTCCCAAATCGTTTGTAATATTTAAATTGAAGGTGCAATCTAATGAAGCAACTTTATCTGTCTTTGCCCCACATTTGTAAAATTATTAATGCTATTTATGTCTTTAAACACTGTCTCTCATTCAGTGCCCTTCAATTATCTCAGCTAACTCCTGTTACACCAACTTTACTAATAATGCATAGTGGCAAAATTATAAAGACAAAAGATTTTTGGTAATTTTAGCCAAAACAAACAAACAAAACAGCAATGCTGGTTTGCATAGTTATGTCTTCAAAGAAAATATCCAGCCTATTAGTATATAAAGGAGCTGAAATCATAACTGTTCTAGCACATGGCTTCTTTGCTATAAACAGACATATCTCTATAGGCTGAAGCGATTTGAGACACATGAAATGCACTTCAAACTTATCAGGCCAAAGAACTGAAATATATGACCAAATGTTGTTTATAGATTTGTGAATGTATTTAGTCCTTTTAAACATTTGGGCTAACAGTCTTACATAAACTCACTCACTTTCAACACTATACTGCTTTTGCTGTGACCTTTCATGCAGAGTTTGTGAAGTTGCTCCCCACCGAGCCCTGATCCAGAATGCCCTGGAGCACGCGGCATTAAAAGGGGCTTGCTGGAAGACAGATGGCCCAGGGAACACGCCCTGCTCGCACACCTGGGCACAGAACACCCTGAAAGGGTGTTGTGTCCTAAAGTGAAATTCAGCTAGCATTATTCCCTCACACTGCATTTGGCCTCACTGTGTTTAATAGAGGATTAACTGACTGTATATATGGCTACATTTTTATCAGCTAAACAACAGTGCTTCCTTGTGGTGAGACACATAGATTACCATTGAAAGCTGAAAACAAAACACAAAAGTTGAACAAAGGTTCTTCAGAACTGGCCTTAATAAATAGCTAGGTTTTTGAAAGGATTAATATTCAGTTTTAATCCACAAACTAAACGAAATTCCTCCTAATTTCCCCAACGATTTTTCTCAAGTATACAAAGTTTTTAGATAACCTTAAAAATATTACAGTAAAATATAACTAACATCAAGAAAAAAGTGCTTTTGCTCTCACTCACTTTGTCATTTATTCATCTACTTTCAAAACCCATCACTTACCTATTCTGTTTGTGCTCTATGCAATATAAACACCCTCTTCAGTGGCCTCTGAAGAAGGCAAAGGCTGCCCAAATATACACAACAAACAAAATTAGCTGTGCATACTTTGCATATCAATTGACATCCCACAGTCATTTGAGCCTAACTTTGTGCCTACTGTACGTGAATGATAGATATCACAGGTCCAAGTTTAATCACATGTCCATGTTGAAGGCCCTCATTAGGAAGTCCAGATCTCCCACACTGGCTGCCTGGAAAAGTTCTGGTTGGTTCATGAGGGAGAGGGCAATCCGCAGAGCTGCCCAGATATTGCTGGACATCACCTGATGACTCCTGCTCTTTCTTTGCTGGTGCAGAGCTGTCAGGAAGTTGTTCACTGCTTCCCTGCAAGAGAAAAGTGAGAGGTCAAACATGCTAACATCGAAATTGAAAGTTTTTTTCAGCCTTCTGCTTTAGCCTATTTATATCCACACTAAGGAGACAAACAGTTCTTTCCCATCAACCCATGCTCAGTGGTTCGGTTCATTACCGATGTGCCCCTAGGTTGATGCAGCTGATGCCGAGGTTGTATCTCGAACGGATGAAGCCTGGCTGGAGCTCTAGAGCTCTGGTGTAGGCCTCCACTGCCTCCTCACTGCGGTCCCCATTTGCCAGTGTGGCCCCGAGCCGATTCCACAGCAGATAGTCCTACAAAAACACAGAATTGCCAGAGTAAAGGACACTCAAGGACAGGGGTTTTTCATCTGAGTCTATGGAAAGTTTCAGAGAAAAACAAATGTTTAAAAAATGGAATTAAAACATAAGAAAGCTAACATTTTCAGAATTCTACAGTATTGTTTTATTCTGCATTATAAAGACTGGGCATAAATAATTATATTATATTATATTTAAACTTTATTTAACCTTTCATACAAAGTATTCATACAATGCATCTCAAAGTATTTCACAACAGAAAAGCATTACTTCACATAAAACAAGAAAAATACCATAATATAACAAGATTAAAAATTAAACCCAAAATGCTTCAAAAATGTAATTTGCTAATTAAAAGCTGAAGCAAAGAGGAAAATCCTCCTGTGTTTAGTTCCGGTTTCTTTGGTTGTCATGGTTTCTAAGTATGTTCTAATTTTTTTTTTCTTTGGTTACTAATTATGTTCCTCACCTGTGTCTAGTTTAGTTTATCATTATCCTGTGCATTTATACTGCTGAAGCCCCTTTCTCAGGATACTGTATTTAAAAATAATTTTGTAAAATCAAAATAAGCTTTACAGACCTTTATTGGAAAGCCTAAAACAGTACTACGGGGAGACTGGAAGGACAGCTGATCGTCCTTGCAGCATCAAACCATGTGTAAGCATGTGTCCCCCAGACGTTTTCAAAAACTTGCAAATGCCTTCAAATAAAAATGTGGTAACAGCTCACAGCAATAACTGGCAAATCTGGTGCAGTCCATGAGGATGAGATGCACTGTAGTACGTAAAGCAGCTGATGGCCACACAAGATACTATCTGTTAGGGTTAGGATTACTGTTTTGATATTGAAAATATTTCTGTTTAAATTTATAACAACCCTGCCCCCAAATCAATGGTTTGTATGCATGAACTACTAAATCAATGTGCATAACAGATAGTTTTGATCATTTTTTAACAAGCTTACAATGCCCACAGTGCTTTCCGACAGCCTCGTGAAACTAATAGATCTGTAGCTTTTAAAATAGTGATAAATAGGACCTTCTGGCTCACCTCAGGTCGGACAGAAAGTGCAGCATTAAAGGCATCGACAGCTTTGTCAAACTCTGAGCTGAGGTTGAAGAGCACACCAAGGCCTGTCTGGAGATCAGGGTCCACTCCTTCAGCGTTCTGCTGCACTGCTTCCTGATAGAGCTCCAACACCTCCACCAGCTGAGAGCTGCATACACACACACACACACACACACACACACACATAACACCATTAGCAAAACACTGAACAAAAGTGAAAACTAGGCTGGGTGATATGAGTATATATATTGTGGCGATAATATAAATGGTCAATCAATATTGATTTTGCTATATAGTTTCTATCACGGTATCTGTGCAGGCATGACTGCTTAAAGTTATCAACATGTCAGAGCAACAGAAACAAGAATGAGAAAATGAAGAGTGCGACTTGCTTAAAAGAGAACTCAATTTGGCAATTGCACACTGTCTGACAAGTGGGTTTCCTAAACGGGCAAATTAACACATTATCATGTCAAAATGGCAAGTATTCACACAAACACAGTTGGTTGTTATATTGTTAAGTGAACCTAAACACATGGTAGAAATGTTTATCAATATATTGTATCCATGCATTAAGTCTTAAAGTGACAGCAGCCTAATATACTGTACCTGCTGCTGTCTGTGCCATTACTGTTAATCAAACAACAAAAGAAGAGAAAATCACACATTGCTCTTGACTGAATAATTTTCATAGCTTTAATAAGGATAAAAAATTAATTCATACAATGACAACTATATAGTGTTTTATTGATTATTAAATTTCTGTAGTATATCTCGCTTGTATACTACTGCTAGACATACCTGAAAAATGTAAAGCACTGTTTACTACATTTACATCTGTGTTCTGTTGTATGTATTTGTTATAGTGCTTAACAGCCTTATTTCTAGCAAAAAAAATAAATGAATTGTTATATAAGACTTTGGTCATATCATCTTATCCTAATTTTAACTTACAATCTTTCAGTTAGTAGTTTTATCCACTATGTCACACTACTCCCACCTTTATTAAAACTCAAAAAGCAAACCACATACATATGTTTTATATATGCAGTATGTGGACAATAATTCACGTGAGTGAATGTGAATCATACCATCCGAGAGTGGAGATGGGGGATATGGAGGACCCTCTGCGGCGAGGCAATGGGGAACCGTCTAGAGGGCTGCGGTCCTGGAGTAGATGTCTGTATCTGGGGTTGTATCTGATCCAGCGGTGCAGAGCCTCACAGGCTTCCGGCTGCTGTCCTGTGTTGGTCAGGCTCACTGCCAGGGCCATCAGGGCCTTCAGATTGTTTGGGTGTAGTTCCAAACATCTATTTGAACAAAGACAGACAGACAGAACATGGCAAAATAAAGTGAGTTGCTGAGTTTGGGGTGGGTGGGACTACAGTATCTGTTTGTCCAAAAAAAGCAAAAAAGTGTTCAGAAAACAATAACTGATTTTGCAATTCGACTTGTTACCACTAATTATACAAAAGCTCTCTTCATGTAACATGTTTGCAAATATAAGACTTTTAGCTCTGTATAAATCACAAAACCCCCATTATTGTCTACTCACCTCTGAAGACAAACAATGGCTGCCTGCTCATTCTCATTCTCTGCTTGTGTGGTACCCAAAACCTGCCAAGCCTTTGTAGAGGGAAAAAATGCACTCTTGGTTGAAACAAATGTCACAAAATGATTAGAGCAAAACAGAAATAAAAAAGACTTGAACATATACAGTATATAGGCTGATATATATAGTGTTCAATTAGTAGGGCTGCTGTTTTTCTAAAACATATTGTTGTTCCCTCTCTTTATGTGCTTGGCCAGTGCATTTAATGGTATGTCACTCTGGGGGCGATGGCAGTGGAATTTAATGTGGTTTTGATTCAAGTTAAACAGGATCATATTCATAAGCCATCCCAGAGGTTTACGCCATCTGTCTGGCATCGCCTTGGCTCATAAAGCATGGGAAATTTTATAAAATATTTGATGGTGCTGACTGGGCAATAATATAGCAGGGGATGTGAAGAAGAAAATGGATTTGCGCTGGCAATCACATATGCTTGCTTTGGGCACTGAAAATATTAAGTCAGTTACTAATCTGTTTTTTGTTTGTGAGGTGATAAAACATTCTGAGTAAATGGAGTTGAAAACAGGACATGATTCTGTTACATGATTCTAGGGCTGCCTTGATGTCTACTGATTGCAGCAGCATTCACAGATGAAACCTCAAAAGGGACGGATCTGGAATGCTCTAAATATAAAATTCTTAAACTTTTACAACAGTTGGTCACCCCAATATTCTATATATATTACTATTCAAATGTTTGGAATCGGTTATGTTTTTGAAAGAACTCTCTTGCTCACTAGCTGCAATTATTTAATAAAAATACAGTAATGGCAATTAAATTGTGTAACAATTTATACTACAGGGCAGATAAACGCTTGATTCTGATTTGCTGATGAATGTTCAGGGAAACGCATGGCTAAAAGAGGTTCAGGCAGGTCTTGACTATATTACAGTTTAATATCACTTCGCCAAATGATTTCAGATATTTCAAAGGTACTTGAACCAAGACCCACAAAGATACTGACCAAGTAAATAAATATATTAAACAATAGGATAAAAATGACAAACCATTTACATGTTTTCCCCCAAAATTGTTTTATTATCTACAAGTACATACTGTCTTTCTCCTGTTATCTCCCATATAAAAGCACACACATACATACATACAGTAGACATACACACACACTCACATTCACACCCCTAGTAAAAAATAAACCTATGCTATATTTATTTAAAATACATTTCTTTCATACTAAGTATACTTCAAATCCATTAACATATTTACTGACATATCACTTAAGACTTAATGAATATAAATTATAATTAAACTTTATTTTGGAGTATTTATTTATTGCACAATGCACATTTCTTAATATTATGCCTAAAATGTGTTTTAATGTCACTATAAATAAGGATTGTGTGATCTCTGTATAATACCAGTTTTTAAATGCAAGTACCGGTACATTGAAATACAGTGGTGTGAAAAAGTGTTGGTCCCCTTCCTGATTTCTTTTTTTTTTGCATGTTTGTCACATTTTAATGTTTCAGATCATCAAACAAATTTAAATACTACTCAAAGATAACACAAGTAAACACAACATGCAGTTTTTAAATGAAGGTTTTTATTATTAAGGAAAAACAAAATCCAAACCTACATGGCCCTGTGTGAAGAAGTGTTTGCCCCCCTGTTAAAACTGTGGTTTATCACACCTGAGTTCAGTTTCTCTAGCCACACCCAGGCCTGATTACTGCCACACCTGTTCGCAATCAAGAAATCTCTTAAATAGGACCTGCCTGACAAAGTGAAGTAGACCAAAAGATCCTCAAAAGCTAGACATCATGCCGAGATCCAAAGAAATTCAGAAACAAATGAGAAAGAAAGTAATTGAGATCTATCAGTCTGGAAAAGGTTATAAAGCCATTTCTAAAGCTTTGGGACTCCAGCGAACCACAGTGAGAGCCATTATTCACAAATGGCAAAAACATGGAACAGTGGAGAACCTTCCCAGGAGTGGCCGGCCGACCAAAACTACCCCAAGAGCACAGCGACGACTCATCCAAGAGGTCACAAAAGACCCCACAACAACATCCAAAGAACTGCAGGCCTCACTTGCCTCAGTTAAGGTCAGTGTTCATGACTCCACCATAAGAAAGAGACTGGGCAAAAATGGTCCAAGACGAAAACCGCTACTGAGCAAAAAGAACATAAAGGCTCGTCTCAGTTTTGCCAGAAAACATCTTGATGATCCCCAAGACTTTTGGGAAAATACTCTGTGGACTGACGAGACAAAAGTTGAACTTTTTGGAAGGTGTGTGTCCCATTACGTCTGGCGTAAAAGTAACACTGCATTTCAGAAAAAGAACATCAAACCAACAGTAAAATATGGTGGTGGTAGTGTGATGGTCTGGGGCTGTTTTGCTGCTTCAGGACCTGGAAGACTTGCTGTGATAAATGGAACCATGATTTATTGCACAATGCACATTTCTTAATATTATGCCTAAAATGTGTTTTAATGTCACTATAAATAAGGATTGTGTGATCTCTGTATAATACCAGTTTTTAAATGCAAGTACCGGTACATTGAAATACAGTGGTGTGAAAAAGTGTTGGTCCCCTTCCTGATTTCTTTTTTTTTTGCATGTTATTGCAGTTGTTGCTGCTAAGGGTGGCCCAACCAGTTATTAGGTTTAGGGGGCAAACACTTTTTCACACAGGGCCATGTAGTTTTGGATTTTGTTTTCCCTTAATAATAAAAACCTTCATTTAAAAACTGCATGTTGTGTTCACTTGTGTTATCTTTTACTAATATTTAAATTTGTTTGATGATCTGAAACATTAAAGTGTGACAAACATGCAAAAAAATAAGAAATCAGGAAGGGGGCCAACCCTTTTTCACACCACTGTACATGTTTGTATTTTTTTCTCACTAGGGACAGAAACAAACATGCAGAGAAGCTTCTAGTTTTATACATATATTATTATATCCATATATTTTGTTTAGTGCTGTCAAACGATTAATCGCATCCAAAATAAAAGTTTTTGTTTCCATAATATATGTGTGTGTACTGTGTATATTTATTATGTATACATAAATACACACACATGCATGTATATATTTCAGAAAGAAATTTTATGCTTATGTATTAAATGTATTTATTTATAATATAAACTATATGAATATAAATATAGACGTAAATACATATAAATATTTTCAAAATATATACTGTATGTGTTTTCTGTATGTACACAGAAAACACACATATATTATGCAAACAAAAACTTTTATTTTTTATGCGATTAATCGCGATTTGACTGCACTAATTTTGTTCTAATGTCACAAATAATAATCTCATGGTTTACTGGGCTTTACATGATTCTTTTGTTGTGGTGTTCTGCATTGTGGCCACATTACCGCCTTGGGTGTGCATTACTTTCTAATAATTCAACAGCGCATGGACAATTCTTGCTTACTTAAAATTACTTTTTTTTATTTTAATATATTTTAAAATGTAATTTATTCATATGATGGATAAGCTGAAATTTCAGCAGCCATTCCTCCAGTATTCAGAGTCAAATGATCCTAAAGATCATTCTATATGATTCTAACATGCTGCTTAATATTTCTGTGAAAACTGTTCAAAAAAAAATTTTTTTTAAAAATATCATATATATATATATATATATATACACACATTCACACATACAGTGCTGTGAAAAGGTTTTTGCCCTCTTCCTGTTTTTTTAATTTTTTGTCACACTGTCACACTTAAAAGATTCAGATCATCAAACAAATTTTAATATTACACAAAGATAATGCAACTAAATACAAAATGCAGTTTTTAAATGATGATTTATTTTATTAAGGGAAAAAAGCTGTCCAAACCTGACTGGCCCTACGTGAAAAAGTAATTGCCCCCTAAATCTAATAAATGGTTGTGCCACGCTTTGCAGCAACAACTGCAATCAAGTGTTTACGATAACTGGCAATGAGTTTTTCACATCGCTGTGGAGGAATTTTGGCCCACTCTTCTTTGCAGAATTGTTTTAATTCAGCCACATTGGAGGGTTTTTGAGCCGGCATGATGTGTTGCTCTTTAAGCATGCTTCACTTTGTCAGACAGGTTCTATTTAACTGATTTCTTGATTCAACAGGTCTGTCAGTAATCAGGCCTGGGTGTGGCTAGTGAAATTTAACTTTCTAAAATAATTTGGTTAATTGCAGTTCTTTCATGGTTTAACAGGAGGGGGCAATTAATTTTTCACGTAGGCCCATGTAGGGTTGGACAGCTTTTTTCCCTTAATAAATGAAATCATCATTTAAAAACTGCATTTTGTATTTACTTGCATTATCTTTGTGTAATATTAAAATTTGTTTGATGATCTGAATCTTTTAAGTGTGACAAATATGCAAAAAAATAAAAAAAACAGGAAGGGGGCAAAAACCTTTTCACAGCACTGTACATCTATACATTCAACCATCGTCATCTTGGATTTTTTCCCCCCCTTTTGCTCTGTGTAATGCACGTAATGCAGGGATTGCCTTAATTGCAAAAGATGAATAGTCAAGCATCGTTTTGTTTTTTCACACTTTTTCTCTGTGTAATGCATTCTGGGATTGCCTCAATAGCAAAAGATGCCAAGCTGCCTTTGATTTTGACTTTGATGTAAAGTAGTACTTTACTGAAGAGCCTTCAAGACTTCACATGCTAAAATGCTATGTAGGCCACTTGTTAAATTTTGGAAAACAGTTCATGTGTAAGAAAGGTAACACACACACACACCCATAAATGCTCAATAAATGGGCTGTACTTCTTTTGGAGTCTTTTACCTCTGAGTCTTGAGGGTCTTGTAAGATGGCCACCTCCAGTAGTAGTACAGCACTATTCAGATCCCCATCCCTGCATTTCTGCAGCCCCTGTTCAAAGGCATTGGTGTAGTCTTTGAAAGGGTTACTGGTATGGAAGTAGTAACCCTGCAAGCAACAGGACCAAAAATCAAGCTTAAAGAAACTATAATTATTTCAGTAGAATACTTGAGAGCAGGACTTATTGTAAGCATCTCATAACTCTGGAGAGGTAGATGGTGGTGTGTTGATAATTAGATCATGCTGAGGTCTTTAATATTGCAGTGGAATGCACAGTCGGACTAATCAGAGGCGTGGGGAGAAGAAAAGGGCACAGGAACTCACACTTCAAATGATCCACTCCAAAGCCATATGCCCAACATTCACACCATCCAGGACAACAATAAACACAATAAACTCAAATAATATAAGACTCAAATGAATGCAACAACAGATCGCATCATCTTGCCACAGTCTCTTTAAAAATAACTATTTAAAATACTAAACATCACATTAAAAAAAAAAATGTAACACTGGGTGTTCAACTCCCATCAAGCCAGCTGAAATTAAAATAGTGTGCACAAATATCATGATCATTACAGTAATCTTCAAACAACACAAAAAGACAGCCTTGAGTGTGTTTTTGGCAAGAACCACCACACAATTAGAAAAACACAACTAAACCCTGCCATTCTCTTATTTATATATATAAAAAAAGATGTTAAGAATAAGGTCCTAAGAGTTTTTCAACAACTGCTCTTAGGAATAATCTTACAAACAACTCCACTTAGGAATAATCTTACAAACTTCTAGCAACCACCCAGAACACCTAGCAACTAAATAGCAGAATCGCTGTCCATCAACCACCCGAAACACCATAACAACTGCATAGAAATGCCCTAGCAACTGGAGGCTGTAACACTAAAAGAGCTGTAGCATAGGCAGAACAGTAGTTTTTGGCTGTATCTGAACATTCTATATCTGTTTGGAAGCACACAATGATGAAACATAAGAGAGAATTTTAGATGAAAGACAGCATTATCCAGCATCTGGAGTCTATAACCTTTGAAGTGATAATCTACCACTGTATCAGTTCTGCCATCATAGAAAATGCAATACAGAAGGCAGTGATTATTAAAATACATCCATGCGGTGGTGTGGAACAGCGCCTTTGATCAGTTAACAATGAATATAGTGGTTCCTGTTGGTTAAAGGTGTTGTATGTAATTTGACTACACTAAATCAAAAATATAGCATATGTTTGCAGATATTTAGGAAACATGCTAAGTTCACTTACTCGTTTCTCTGAAAAACAATTCTACAACCAGTTATTCTACTTTGAAATGTGCGTTCCATGTCGGAATGTCTGTTTTTGTTGTGGTCTGTTAGATTCCACCAATTTATTCAATCGTATTTTGGTACCCTGGGCTGCCAGTTGGCGGAAGACACAGTACATTGCAGCCATGGAAGCAAGCAAACGAATTAGGTCAGAGATTGCAGATTCTACCCAACCTAAAAAGCCTCAGCATCCATCTAAAAAGCTCTATTTATTATAAAAACCTTTGACCAGATATCAAAAGCCCTGCCTCACACATTGACAGGATTGGTTAAATCTTTGTGATGTAGGAAACAGGGGTGGTTTTGCGTTTTTGACACCATCTTTCGGACACCTTAGTTTTAAGAAGAAAATACTCGGCAATGGTGTTGAATGAAGAATTTGCACATGGTTGGTCTTTAAGCATATTAAGAAATGGCATATAGACATGTAAACATTAAAAAACTTGATTTACCACCACAGGGGATGTTTAAAATTTGATTATTTTTAAAACATGAATCATTCATTATTTGAAATACTTTAAGTCATCCTGAGATCCTCTTGGAATTGGCTATTGGCGGGCCCAGCCCGTGGTGGAGAACCATTGATGCTGAGCATTCTGACTGGTTGAGAATACCTTCTCAGTGGGTGAAAAGTTGAGTGGAACCAGGCCTTCACTGTCAGCGTCCTCCAACCAGTTCCTCCGTGCCAGCTCCTCCCACTCTGCCTGCATTTTATCCCAGAACTCAGTGTCTGACTGTGGGAGACAGTTTAACAGCCCTTTAGGACACAGCCAATATTAGAATAGCATATAAAACGTGACCCTGTAGAGCATTACAGAGAGATGTTATTTGGCATCTATTTAATGATGGTTTAACAATAACTTATTCCAGCAGGGAAAACTAAGGATAGACTTCATAGCATTTGAAATGCTATGTGTTCTCGATTTTAATTGTTCCACATAGGACAAGCCAGACTCACAATCGTGCTCCAGTTTTATGAGGACATATTGATTTTCAGCTATAAATGCTGCAAAATGATTTGAAGCAGCAAGGTCAAAAGGTCAACATATTCATCTTTATGGATTCACCAGAATATAATCTGCAAGACTACAGACAGACCTCTCAGCTTTCATACAGTATCTAGTTCTTATCAATGTGAGAGGTCAGCAGAAGCACCACACAATGTATGCATGAGTATTTTTATACACAGTTTTATGTCAGATCAAATATGTTCATTCCAGGCAGATTCTGGTTATAGTCCATCATGTACAGCAGAACCCTAAAGGAAAGTATTATCTTAAATGACTCTCTCAGACTGTGTGGGTGTGCATGTGTGTAGATTTGTCTTAAAATTGTTATACACACACACACACACACACACACATTTATATATAGACAGAGAGAGGAAGAGAGAGAGAGAGAGATCATTAATATCGGAATATTCGGTAACACTTTATTTTAAGGTAACATTGTTACACATGTTACATGTACTTACTAATAATAACAATTAATTATGCATAATTGCATGCAAGTAACCCTAAACCTAATCTTAAACCTAACCATATAGTAAGTGCAAGTAGTTAGTTAATATTACTCAGTATTTAAATGTATAATTACACTGTAACAAGGACACCTTAAAATAAAGTGTAACCGAATAATCTTGTGCATGTAATCACAGATCACACTCAGTAATCTCAGTCTTTGCCCATTTATGTTTTCTCAAGGGCTACTGATCATGACAAAGGGAAAAATCTGCATCACTTTCATGAATGAGGACATTTATTTCAGGCAAACACAGCAAATAACCCTATGAACTTCATTCACGCACATGACACTGATCTAAAAGGCTTTTTATTAATCTATCTGTGCATTTGTGCATGGTTTGCTAATGTGTGTTCCACATAGTATTCTTTATTTGCTTACTTTGGCTCCCTTAAGAGTACTGCTTGAATAACCCAGTTCTTAAAGCACTACTGACTAGAATATCTTTGTGTTTTTATTTTTCTTGGCAGCTCAAATTAATCTTACAACACACAAACAATTTCTTAGGTTTCAACAGTCCACCTAGAACCGATTCACTGAGTGTTTGCATTAAAGAGAAGCGAGGGGAGAGTGCTGTATCTGTGATGAAGGTACCCACTGGATGGGCCAATTAATCACAGAAAATCCTGCACACTGCACACAATCACATACAACAAACAGTCACATACAAACTAATCTTTTCCATTTGCATGATTGATACACTGGTATAAATCAAATAAATAAATGTCTCCATTATCAGCCCAATGGAATATGGATGATCAATCTTTTCCTAGATTGCCTGTGGTTCCCTCAAGCAGATCTGTCACCATGACGAAGAGGTACCATGCAGATGCAACACCGCAAGGGTTCTCCAGAGTCATTCATCTGTACTCAAATAATCACCAACTAGCACAGAAAACCTGCACACTAGCTTTATAGTTTCAACAACTGTTTTATTATTAAAGAGGTGGTTGACTGTTTTTTTTATAGGCTTGATTGTGTTTATGGGGTGCAGTCTAACATGTGTTAATGCTTCGTTTGTTAAAAAACTTATTTTTCACATAATTTACCTTTATTCCACACCTCTGTCCCTTCTCCTCTGAACGCGCTGATCATTTCCTGCTTTTATGAAGCCCCATGGGCTCTGATTGATTAGCTGGCCCAGTGTGTTGTGATTGGCTAAACCGCCTCTAGCGCACGTCTAATGCTATTGCTTATCAATTTGAGCCCGATTGAGGATATTAGTGAAGAGGATCGCGCAGAACCTGTGCAAGCATGATCTATTAGGCCTAAGATTTTTGTTTGTTGTTGTCTCATACTTTTAGATACGCTGTTATTTGTCAATGCTACTGCTTCTGTTAGCTTTTAATATAGGGTTTTATTCTGATTAAAGCTTTAATACAGTTCGGCAACCGCACGCATGTCAATGTATAACACTTCTCATAACTATAGTATGTGAAAATAAGTGTATTCACTGAGCTGATGATCTGAATGAGAGAGAGAGAGAGAGATGCAGAGCGTGTGCAGAGCAGGGCGAGGCCAGGAACAGTATTAAGAACCTGCTGCTTTAGAACATTGATTTTGAAACTTGCGAATCTGTTAGAAGACAGAATCGCGATTCATATATGAATAGATTTTTACGTGCACCTGTAGTTTTATCTTCCTCTTCTCTAAAGCAGCGCAGCATGGCCTCGCCCCCTTTGCTGTGTGTTCCCGGAGGCGGGGTTTATG
>NW_015506098.1:303120-303329 GCF_001515645.1 Sinocyclocheilus grahami | reverse complement strand
ATGGGCTCTGATTGATTAGCTGGCCCAGTGTGTTGTGATTGGCTAAACCGCCTCTAGCGCACGTCTAATGCTATTGCTTATCAATTTGAGCCCGATTGAGGATATTAGTGAAGAGGATCGCTGTGCAAGTGTGCAAGCATGATCTATTAGGCCTAAGATTTTTGTTTGTTGTTGTCTCATACTTTTAGATACGCTGTTATGCTACTGCT
>NW_015506098.1:292251-303069 GCF_001515645.1 Sinocyclocheilus grahami | reverse complement strand
GCTTCTCATAACTATAGTATGTGAAAATAAGTGTATTCACTGAGCTGATGATCTGAATGAGAGAGAGAGAGAGAGATGCAGAGCGTGTGCAGAGCAGGGCGAGGCCAGGAACAGTATTAAGAACCTGCTGCTTTAGAACATTGATTTTGAAACTTGTGAATCCATTAGAATCGTTAGAAGACAGAATTGCGATTCAAATATGAATAGATTTTTACGTGCACCCCTAGTTTTCTCTTCCTCTTCTCTAAAGCAGCGTAGCATGGCCTCGCCCCCTTTGCTGCATGTTCCCAGAGTTTATGTAAAATTCTGGGTTCTTGACGTAACGGACCTGGGAAGTAACTCATTGTAGTCCCTTACCAGTCGTTTTTGTAGGCATTAAACTGCCAGAATTTTAAAAGACGATATCTCCGTTTGCATTGATCTTTCAGCTTTGTAACTTTGCAGATATTGTTTATGATCAAACAGCAACATTACACACTAACTAACATTAAAAAAGTGAAATCGCAATCAACCACCCCTTTAAATGTTTATTTTTGCTTTAGGTTATAATATGCACCAGATATCAGCTTTTGTAGCAATTAATCAGGAAGTATTTGAGTCCCTGATAAAGTAAAGAAAAATCCATTGGAAAATCTTATTTAAAGGGGTCCTATTATGCTCTTTTACAAAGTCTTGATTTTGTTTTGGGGGTGTACTAGAACAGGCTCTCACATTATAAACACATTATTTTTCACATATTTTACATTATTGCAACACCTCTCTCCCCAGTCTGGCATGAACGGCTCGAATAGTTCCTGTAACAAATGAAGGCCCGCCTTCTGAAATACTAAATGTGCTGGGATTGGTTAGCTGGGACAGTGTGTGTTTGTAACGGGGTTGACAAGACGTGAGACATGTGGATCCATCTGCAGGCTTTATTTAAGAGACGTGGTAAACAGGCAGGGTCAAAACACTGGCAAACAGGTATATGGCGGGCAAAACACAAGAATAGTCACAGGGCTAGCGTAGGTCACCGATAAGCAGACAGAATCACAGGGGCGAGACGAGAGGGAGAAATCCAAGAAAACAGGCAAAGATCAAAAACCGCAAAAACAGGCAAGGCAAGGCAAAACAAGGAAAACACGGAGACTCGGAAAGGGGTACAGGCTAAACAATACTCAGCAGAGAAATGTGGTTAGAGTGGGTGTTATATAGTGAGTGAGGTGATTAGAAACAGCTGTGTGCAATCAGTGCAGTGTGCAAATCGTGCAAAGAATGATGGGATATGTAGTCCGGGGTGCTATGCTATGCAACAGTTTGTGTTGTGCGAGAGTCAATGAAATGGAAAGGGGGACCTCTGGTGGTGAATAAACGGAAGTCCATGGACTGAATTCGTGACAGTGTTGTGATTGGCACCACTTGGCGCCTGGTCGGGAAATGTCATGCCCCTTACCATAGCCGCCTGCGAGCTTCAGTGTAAATATTGCGTCAATATCAAATCAATTTGAGTGCGAATTAAACCCAGATAATTGTAACCACTCTAAGTTTGTCTGCCTTGGGAAAGCTAGCACGTCTCCGACATAGTGATAACACTCGTTGACTTTCTCTAGTGCAGCTCAACTAGGTCTCATCCCATTCGTCGATATTTGTGATATCACAAATCCCGGAAAATATGCATTGTAGTCCAAACAAGTAATTCGTTGTAGTTTTTGAAAAGTGATTTCTGTTAAACAAAATATCTCCTTTTGAAGTGGACTTTGAGCTTTGTAACTTTGCAGATCTTTTTTATGCTCAAACAGCAACAAGTTGAAAAAGTATAATAGGACCCCTTTAAAACAAATGTGACAAGTCCCAAGAATTTGTATTCATATTGGGTGTGATATATGGTTTTTAAAAACTTTAGTAAAAAGGTTCAATTCTAATGTTATGTGAAATAAAATGCAATATACAGGTTAACTGTCCCGGATTCACCCTGTTCACCCTTCACCGCCATCACTCTGCCACGGACTAATCATATGCACCTGTCACTCATCAAGGACACTATTTAATCTTCTCTCACACTCACGGTCTGGCCTCATATGTGTGTACTACGCTGCAGACTTCCAGTTCTTTCGATTATTCCAGCATGATCTCCCCGTGTCTGTGTGGTCCTCGCCATCTCGTCTGCCTCATCTTCCATCTCCTGTCTACGGTGGCCGAGAATTGCAAAACAAATCACAATTCTGAAAACAAAATAACAAATTACAAACACAAATGCAAGTCTAAAAAACTAAATAACAATTCAGAAAACATGACAACAATTCAGAAAACATAAGTCAGAAAACACAACGACAAATCCGAAAACAAATTAACAAGTCAGAAAACACAGTGACAAATCAGACAAACTTGAAGAGGTAGGTATAGTTTGTACAGAGCCCCTAAAGGGACATGGTGGTGGAAAAAAATCAGATTGAGTGAAAAAATTTGGGGTGGGAGGAAAAAATATATTTGTCCGATTTTTTGCGTTCCCTCCCAAAGATATTTGCATTCCCTCCCAAACCTTTTGCGTTCCCTCGCAAAGATATTTGCGTTCCCTCGCAAAACTTTTACATTCTCTCGCAAAACCAGTTGAGTTCGGACAAACACTTCCTGTTTACTTTACAGAGTGTAGTGGTTCATACAGCTCCATACGTTCACAGTGGAGCAGTTCATAGAGTTTTGTTTTGAAATTGGACGAAATAGTCAGTACATGCTTTTTTTGTTGAACTGTTATATAAAATCAATGTCACATTTGCAGTCTTTTGGATATTCAGGGAAAATTGCATTCTCGTAGGTTTCAGAGCGAAATAAAAACGTAACCGTGCACGCTTTTTAAAATTTCTAATAATCTTTTATATGATTGAATCTTCAAACTGCTAGCACTTTGCAATTTCGAATTATGCCCTATTGTAAGTGATGGAGTATTTTATGTTTCAGCGATTTGATCGCGCCGGCGCCTCATGCGCACATATTCATTGCAAACGGCCTGTTCATTATTAAAATAAAACATAGAATCACCAATACAGATAAAATGTTACACAGTCAATTTAAATAATCTGTATTATAGTCTGTGCTGTACGCGTGAGCCACTCCAGTGCGGCACATTTTTGTTCATTATGATTTTTTTCCCTTCGATATTGGACTGTACAAAGCCCAGTTAATTTAATTTAATAAATAATGGTTTAGCTTCAAATACATTGCGAATATGAAAACATTTGGATTTTTGCTGAATGAGAGCGGCCGTGAGCCCATACTTTCAGTTTCGCTTTAAATTATGTTTTGGCTTCTTTATAGCTATTCTGGGCTTGTCTGCTTTCCTGTGCATGATATGCTATATTTTATTAATAAACTGTGTACCATATTTTGGTTTTAGCCTATACCGTCTTCATCCATTAGCCTCCCTTAAGCGTTTTCTATAGCCTAACGGTTTTAAATGGGGGAGAAACGTTGCATTATGGCTATCTGCTTTACTGATAGCAACGCTATTAATGAAGTCATTAATATTACAATTGTTATTAGTATTAATAATATTTATTAGGCCTAATACCGAATTGGGCCTCCAGTGTCACTGTTATAGTAGCCTACATTAAGCCACATTAAGTGTTTTAGAATGTCCCAAAACCGTGCCTTATACTATAAGCAAAGCTGACTGTATTTGAACTTGAGTCCAAGTTTAAAATAAAACTCTATGAACCGCTCCATTATGAACATACAAGCTGTATGAACCACTAACTTACAAGCTGTAAAGTAAACAGGAAGTGTTTGTCCGAAAACTGGTTTTGCGAGGGAACGCAAAATATCTTTGCGAGAGAACGCAAAAGTTTTGCAAGGGAATGCAAAGTTTCTCGAGAGAATGCAAAAGTTTTGCGAGAGAACGCAAAAAAAATTTCCTCCCACCCCTAATTTATTTTCTACCACCATGTCCCTTTAGGGGCGCCGTAGGTTTGAGACAGCGCCATTGGTTTGGGATTACTCACCGCTGACTGGACGAGACATCTGTCAATCAACGTATACAGGAAAAACCAGCCGAAGAACAGCAGAGTCGTGGTAGAAAGTTCGGAGCTGGTATTAAAGTAGCTCAGTTTAAATGTATTATGTATGTACTATGGAATAAAAAATACGGGGTGTCTATTTACATTTAGTTAAAAGTGGCTGGAAATCATCAGCTCCAGTGGTGCAGATGGATAAGCGCTTGTCGTTGGCTTTTTGACACGATCGACCCGGGTTCGATCCCGTCTTTTGCTGAACTTTTTTTCCCTCCCTTTTCAAATCTCGTATTAGCAATGGATTCTATTTACACCAAGTGAAAATAGCAGTATTTTTAGCAATATGCTATTTACACTAAATGCAAATACCTATTTACACTATGTTAAAATAGCAGGATTTCTACTATCAAGTATACTACTTGTTGCAAATAGTGGCAATTATCTGCACTTCAGTATTGTAGTACATTATAAAACAGTATGCAATTGAGTATTGAGTGTAAATTATAATTTTAATTTTAATTATTAAATGGATGCCACCTTACTGGTACAATAAAGCCCTCCCTACACCTACCCTAACCCTACCCGATACTTTATTTTCAACTTTTTGATTATTTCCTTAATTTTTATTGAAAATAAATGCCCTTACGATGTGATACGAGATTTGAAAAGGGAGAAAAAAAAAGTTCGGCAAAAGGCGGGATAGAACCCTGGTCGATCGTGTCAAAAAGCCATCGACACACGCTTATCCATCTGCGCCACTGGAGCTGATGTGTTACAGCTACTTTTAACTAAATGTAAATATACACTCCGTATTTTTTATTCCATAGTAAGGGCAATTCATACAATACATTTAAACTGAGCTACTTTAATACCATCTCCGAACTTTCTACCACAACTCTGCTGTTCTTCGGTTGGTTTTTCCTGTATACGTTGATTGACAGATGTCTCGTCCAGCCAGCGGTGAGTAATCCCAAACTATACCAACCTCTTCCGGTTTGTCTGATTTGTCGTTATGTTTCCTGACTTGTTATTTTGTTTTCGAATTTGTCATTGTGTTTTCTGACTTGTTATAATGTTTTCTGAATTGTTGTTGTGCTTTCTGAATTGTTATTTTGTTTTTTAGACTTGCATTTGCGTTTGTAATTTGTTATTTTGTTTTCAGAATTGTAATTTGCTTTGCACTTCTCGGCCACCGTACCTGTTTCCTCGTCAGCACATCGGAGTATCACCCTTGTGTTTTCACCATGTTATCATTCAAGACTGTTATCACACCATTTGTGTTAAATAAACCCTGTCTTCCTGAGTTCTTTTTTACATAACATATTTTCTTTACATCATACATAGTTGTGATTGTATGTACACATCTTTATTTACTTTTTACATTTTTAATAGATTTTTTAAAGTTTCTCTTTTTTTTTTTACAAATACTATAAACTGTTCATTCATAAATTTGAATATTCTCAAATTAAGCGAGTTATTGACCTTGACAGTCATAGGGGTCTGAAGGTGTCCCCTTCTATGTTATAATTGCCTGTTTTATATTTTTTTGCAAAGGTTTTTCCCGTATTGTTGGAGACACAGCCTTGCGGGCAGCGGTCTGACATGGTGCAGCTGTGCCTCAGGTTCAGCATGAAATCCTTTCTGGATCCTGAGCCTCTCTCTCCTCTTCCATTATTTACTGTCTCAACTTCATTATGCTATCTAATAAAGGCATAACTTTGTTGTTCAAATATGAATACGCAGTAAAGCCGTTTTGCTTAAAAAAAAGTAAAAAAAAAAAAAAAAAGTTTGCCAAATGCAGTTTTTCTTAATAGAGAATTTAAAACCCCTTAACTGTCACCGTCCCACAGGACGCTTGGTGCTCTTTTTTTGTTGTCCTTTTTCTCTATCAAATCTTATAGTAATCATTATAATATAATATAATATATTATATATATAATAGTATATTTCATTTGAAAGCTTAGAAGCCCAAGATTCAGCCTCTGAAAACCATTTTGAAATCGGACATTGCGTTACCATAGAAATGGCACTTTAAAATCTTTGGGCGGTCTCCTCCCCTTTAGTGGGCAGTGTCAAGTGTCATATTACATAATTACGGTCTTTTAGAATCAAACCTTTTATAATCTTGACAAAAAACATATCACTGGAAAGGTCTGAGTCTCAGGATTTCATATTTGGTGGTTATTTTGAGATAGAAACTGAGATAGTAATATTGACAGAGAAATCTAGACATTTGTGACAGAAAAATGCATTAAAAAATATTTAATGGAGTTTGGATGGCACCCGGTGGCTGTTTGTGGTATGACGCCTTAAATAAAATGTCACAGGAACCTAAATTTTTTTCATATCAACTTCAAATTTGGAACATAACTTATTTAGACATTAGGCTTTAATTTTATACAATTTTTAGAGTAAAACCTGTTATGTAAAATATTTATAAAAAATAAAATAAATATAGTGCATTTTATTTACAGTACATTTAAACTTCTAACTTTTTGATACTTTAATTTGCGATAATCTACTGATTTTCTTCTTTAAAAAGAGACCAACCTTATGTCTGTATTCCAAAGTGTTAATAAATTACAACAATGTAAGTTTGGATAGTGCACTTTCATGCCTATTTTAAAAAATGGGGGGGTGACAGTTAAGGGGTTAATTCTTATAATGAAGCTTTTTTTTCTTCAAAAACAAAAAACCTAAACATTGAAAAATGCACTTCAACTGTAAATATAACAATAGGAATCATGTTCAGTTAAATATGTTTCATGGTAGAAATAAGCTTCCTTAAAATTCTAATTTAAATATAAACGCATACGTATTAGGGAGTGTGCTATAAAAGTTAAGGTAGTTCCATACAAGGGAAGCAGATAGTTGCCTGGTTTTTTTACTGAGCACGTCACTTTAAAATGGATGTCTTATGAATATTACTGCCCAATAAGCATCACTGGATGGAAGACTAGAGAGGTAAGAGCTGACATCATCACAAAGCAACCTCTGAGATGTCATTTGTGTTGATACTGCACTCCTAGGCTAAAAATACACCAATTATGCAGTCTTAACTTACAGGGTAAGACTGACCTTACAGAATGCAAGAAACTGCAATTCCCAGGTGGCCAGATACACTGTGAAACAGCCCTGAGGTATGAAGATTTGTGTGGTAGCAGAGAAGACTTTTTACAAACTTTTCAATTGAATAAGTAGCTGTGATTTTCTTGTGTTAGCATGTGTGTGTATTGTAGGGACTCTGTCTCACCTCCACAGCAGCCTTGGCTCGAACAAACTCCTCCTCTGAGTGTTGTCTCCCCAATAAAGTACCACCCAGCTGGGGCCTCTGCCGCTGCACACACAGATGGCCACACACATGCAAACAAGGTCAACCAGCAGTCGCTTTGTATCATCGTCTTTGTCCTCAGATCATGCTGAATAAGCAACCTTAAAGTTATGGCCAATATAAATTTTTAGTATACAGTGGCCCCAAAAAGTATCTGAACACTTAAGCAAATGAGACGATAAACTATCAAACCAAGAGAAATCTGCAAATAAAAGATGCTAAAATCTTTCATAAATAATTTGTCAAGAACTAACAAAATTGAATTGCCATATTGGGATTTTAATTTATCTGAATTCAGTGTGATTTTTAGTGGATGTGCGATGCCAGTTCCTCTCAAGTTTAGACAGATGTTCTAGCAGAGTAACCACAGAGAATAGTTATTAAAGGTTGGGTAACTTTAGCCCCAAAATAAAAAAAATATTACAATAGTTAAATAATAAATAATATTAAATAAAAATGTTAAAATATACTACTCCACCAATTTCCTGCAATACCGCAAACAAAGTAGCTTTGTCTTAACTTTGAACAGTTAATCTATTGTTTTATCATGTAGAACCTACAAACATCTTTCTGTAAAATGTTTTCTTTCAAAAGTATGCTTGTGCTGTCCGTTCATTAAGATTGTGTTATCTAATGCAGTGACATTTAGACATTTTTTGCTATAGTAAATATTTTCTGAGGCCACTGTATATTATTCCTGTACTCAGTTCTTCATTAAAGTTGTGGGCGATATAAAGGTTTAGTATGTAGTATTGCTATGTTTTAATCCTTACTAGTATCTGAGAAATAAATAGAACATGTCTTGCACATTGAGCAATCAATACAGAAAAAATTGGCAAAAACAAATTTTTGATGCACACTCAGGAAAAGGATACATGAAGGAAACCATCCGGTATTAAAACGAATGTATCTCTTTCCATTAACTGCACTGCATGGAAGGCTTTTTAGGGTAGCATTCTGTAACTGTTACATACAAAGATGTATGTGTCTTTCCTCAGGTACCTCAGCTTACTATTTGGATTGGAGTACTTCCAGTATTTGATTTTTTTTCTAATGGAACAATTTTGTTCCCAGAAGACCTTAGTGGGAAGGGTTTGTACCATTTAAGTGCGCACAGGAAAAATTTTCCTGTGTGAGGGGAGATGATGATCAATACTGAATGCTGCTGTAGTCTTTTACATGAGATTAAAGTATCATTAGTGTGTACCTGAGGGGCTGGCCCAGGGTCTGACTCCGTGCTAATGCTGAGCTCCAGGGCACTATGCCTGTTAGAGAAATCTGTTTTAAAGTCTGCAGACCTGAAAAGGATGAGATGCTGTGAATGATTTTACTGCTCGCAATAATGATAATGATACACAGAGGCAACTGAATTATTCAACTGAATTGAACAACTCAAATCTAACATCTGATACTCTTAAAATGCATTCTATTTCTTCATCTTTTATAACCAATAAGTGGATTTACCCACAAAGCTCACTAAAATTAGAGTGTCAAAGAAAAAAAAAAGAGGCCACTCAGGATTATTTGAAGAGAAAATTATAAAATATGTAGAACTGACTTAAAATGCTCAATTCCATTTATAATAATGGCATGATGTATTCAAGAACAGTTCTTCTAATAATGTTAGTGACACAGCTGTCCAGACGTGTTTAGCCTAACTATGTGTTAATGTTCTTTTTAAAATGGCTTATTAAATCTAATTTAATGGTGTTGGGGAATAGAAAGTAAAAATTCAACATGCTTTGTTTTTGTTTTACCCCAATATTAGTTATCGAAGCAGCATAAAGTTGCTCTTTATGGCTCCAGAAGTGTTAAGCACACCCTGTGACTACATTAAACACTAAATATGGAAACGTACTGTATCACGCCTGGTTAGGACACCATGATAACTTATGCACAATGAGGTGGAAACCTGACCGTACCACAAAAGCTCACTAGATGAATGGTTGGAGGTGCACCTCTTCCTCTCATATCTCCACTTCCGCCCTCCATTCAAGGCACTGTCTGGGTGAAGGCTCACCTCCTCCCATTTCTCCAAGGGCGAGCTGCTCACTGAAGACAGGACAGTTAGTATGGAGTGTGACAGGAAATAAAACTGACAGGCTGTCACAAACTCTGCTTTTAATGAAACAACACATTGGTGCAAAAGGTAGATTAAGGCTAACCAGCAGCAGATAAGGATAAAGCTTACAGCTCAAGGCTTGCCTATCTCAACCAGGCTTTAGCCTGCAGCTCGCAATTGATTAAAGCAGTTGGGCTGTGGAATGATAAATATAGTACAACAGGGAAAACATGGCAATGGTTTAGCTTACAGAAGCTTAAAGCGTAATCTACTGGAAATGAACTTTACAGTGCAAGTTGTTAAAGCTTTCCAGAGGATTAAAATAAGCCAGTGTAGCGGTTTATTTGAAACCATTTCTAACATAAGCTTGAGACAAACAAAACTAAAATAAAATAAAAATTAATATATTTCTACTTGGGGCATCAGTGTCATGAAAGCCACAGTTCTCTGTGTTTAAACCATTTCCATAATTTCCCACCAATTCAGTTCCACTACTTTAAATCTAATAATATGCTAATGCGAATGCTAAAGTGCAGACTGCTTACTGATCAAGTGGCCAATGGGATTAAAAAAATAGACAACAAAGGGCAAAAATGTAATTACACTGAGAGCCTGGATTAAATCAGCTGTAAGTTTAATCATAATCACCTCTTAAAATGATTAAAAGAACTTTACACTTAAATCAATTTCATAAATGCAGGCCTTTTTATAGATTATAAGGGACAACTTGCCTAATGCGTTAGACGGTTTCATGAATTAACGTTTTGTTCATAGCAGTGTAGCGTCTGGACCAATCAGACACACACACACAAAAAAGAGCAACTCACAATTAATTTACTCTTAGGAAAGACACAATACCCATAAAAATGGACTCTTCTCTAATTAATTCATAGAAAAACCTTTCTGTGAATGAACACACATCTCCTCAGGACATTGTGTATACCATTACTGTTCTTGTATATTGTCTTTTGAATTGTATACTGTTTTGTGTGTGTGTTATGATAGATCACTAGTTAATATAACCCCACCGATACCATGTTTGGTCTCTTTGAGTTTGTCTTCTGATGATCTAAACGAGAGTGTATATTATATGTTGGTACATAGGCAATATATTAGTGTTCTAAGAATCTTTAGTAATTTTGCATCAACACCTAATCGAGTTCCATATGCAAATTACCATGCTCTCACACAAAGGGTCATAAAACTCCCCAGTATTTCCAACCTCCCGCTTGGAATTTCAGCCTTTCTCATTGGACAAGCCCATCCTGAGAGGCGGGAATCTTCTCAGACCTTTAAAGGTTCATGCACAGTTCCGCCCATGTCTTTTGTTGTCTTTCTTCTGCTAAGAAGTGTGTTTGATCCTGAGCCGGTGCGGGCGTCCAACACCTAGCTTTTTAGTCTGCGGCTCTGTTAGATTCTGAGAAGATGAGGATGTGAGCTAG
>NW_015506098.1:280148-292034 GCF_001515645.1 Sinocyclocheilus grahami | reverse complement strand
CAAGTCCAAAACCTTGAAACCATCAAGACTTTCATCCGAGACTGCATCTGTACACTAGTCAACAACCAAGGCAATGCAAGTATCGTACATTTAACTAAACGAAACAGAGGTTTAGTATAAGATGTAGACCCCGTTCTAAAATGGCACTGATGGTTTCACTCAAGTGGTTAACTGACTCTTTTAATAGCTTCATTCTCTGGTTTTTCCTGATGGTTTCATCCATCATGCCTCATTTGCCCTTTCCCATGTATGAGTGATTGTTTGTTTGTTAGACTGGTTTGTGTTAGTGTTTAGTTAATAAAACTCTTGTGCACAAATTACATGAGTTTCTGATTCTGCCTTGCAAATTAATGTCCCTTTACGATTTTGATCCTCGCTACATGCTCTAATGCATTAATACTGTATGAAAGTATTTTCTGTGGCCATGAAAATATCCTTTGTTGATATGAACTTACACTGAATGTTCGCTGGACGAACAGATTAGTTGAGGGCAATTTAATTCTGCTACAGTTACTACTGGCAGCTGATATAAATAATTTTAATTAATCCTAATTGTAATTATTTATATACATTTCCCTTTTGAGCTAATTTGCAACAGCAGTGAGATACAGCTACCATATCTATGGTGTCTGGGTCAACCCAGGTAGATTATAATCATCATAATACCACATTGTCCAATTTATTTATTTTTTTATATTTTGCATCAGATTGTAAAGTCAACACCATCACGTCTCAGTAACCTCTGATGGCACCAAAAGTAAAAGACATCAAGGCAAAAAAAAATCTCAACTGACAACTTAATTGAATTATGGTGAATTTTAACAACATTGCCAAAGTATCTTTCATTAACAAGCAAAATACCTGAATCTAATGAGGCTCTTTCTGGGTTAGAACGGCTGGGAGATGATGGCTCTGTCTCCACCTGGATTAGCTCCGTCTCTTCAGTCTTCTTCTTGCGAAGGCTACTCTTAGAGAAACCATTCTTACGAGACCCATGGGGACTCCATCTGTCCCAACTCCACCTTCTCTCACAAGGTTCACGCAAGTCCACCAAGTCTAGTGCTGTGGACAAGACTAGAGAATACGCAACAAAACATTGCCAACAAGAGTCATCCAGAATGAAAACCTGTATTCTCTTATTTTATTAACCATGACACATATTTATGGGTGAAAAATTCCAATCATGATTAGTGAAAAACAGATACCTAAAACAAAATATTTTTAAATGATTTTAAAGGATTCATTGGGACAAAGAGTAGGCCTAAATACCAAGGAACACCAATTGAAACCTACTTTATGTAAGCAAGGGATAAAAAAACAATTTTGTGCCTAACAGCTACGGGATAGAGGAGGAGAAGAGCAGATGAGTGAGAAGGAGAGGAGGAACAGATGACAGAGCAGTAATTATGGGGGAACCTGCTGTGTTGGAGGTGACTGGCCGTGTGGCTCCATCACTCTTGCTCTCACTCTGGAAGTCATCAATAGAAGGGCTGAGTAATGGACGGCTCTCTTGCTGCTCACTACACAACTGCAACACATAAACCAAACAATTTTCACTTAGCATGCAACCATTTCCACAAAATGTTGATCTTATTTGTAACATTTATGTAGACATTTATTTTGTTTCCCATTTAATGCTTTTTTTTGGTCAAGTCAGTCTTTTATTTTAAGTTCTTGTTTCTAGTTCTTGTCATACCCCTTTTCCTTAATATCTCAGCCTCTTTGTTGTTTAGCCACACTGCTAAAATACTTTTTCTCCGTTTAATAGGCCGAAACTACTTTAAGTAGATCATTTGTAGGTTGATTTGCCCCAAAAGTGAAAATGCTGTGGCACTATCAGTGGTCAAGGCGGTCAAGGTTTGGCATGTTAGCATGGACCAGCTAGCCCCTGTTGGTAGATGCCAATGTTGTGCAAGATACTATCCCCCTGCAAAGACCTCACTTGGAACCCAAAGCAATTCTAGTGGCCAGAGTTTTTCATTGGTAGTCTATTTGTGCCTCATTGGAAATGAGAGAAAATCACCACATATTTTTCTTAGTCATGAAAATATTTAATCAATGTAATTACATATTGCAAATCACAGTCAGGGCTGTGACTAAAAATTCACAACTTTTCCAGGTTGTCCCCCTTTCCCCTGGGCTCAATGAGTAAGATTTGTCATAGAGGACCTCAATGGACCCCAGTCATCACAGGACACGGAACAGTGCTCCTGGTTGTCCACTTAAAAACGGCAGTGTTCACAGTGTACTACAAACGTAAAAAATTGTCAAATTAAACTGTTCACATTCTTTGAGTTTTCAGTTTATGGTGCAGTCACATTATCAAAACTTTTTTGCACAATTCCACAGGCTAAAAGCTTTACTGTAAATAGTGTCACGGTACCGGAAGAGAGATGAGGCGAGGACTCAAATGCAGGAGAAAATGGGTCTTTTTAATAATAAAATTTAACAAAACGAACAAAAACTACTCAGAGGGGGAAAAACAGGCAGGCCAGTAACAAGGCAGAGCAGTGCAGCAGGTACATACAACAAGTACTTCTGACATATAACAATGGAGCAGCACAGGACTGCAGACACCTGGAGAATAAATAGGGAGATAACAGGTGGAGCAACTGAAACAATAATGAGGTGACAAGATGAGAGGGGACAGACAATAAGACAGGAGAGAGCACATGGCACCAAACAAACACAACACAAGCCATGTGCTCACACAAAACCACAGGAGTGCCCTCTGGTGGCCGTCTTGGGCACTCCAGCTGCAGACTGTGACATAACCCCTCCCTTAAGGAGTGGATTCCAGATGGTTCACCAAATGTCAAAGGAATCCAGGAGGGAGGCGGAATGGAGGTGGACTAGGGGGAGTGACGGTGGGCCAGGCCCGTGTAGGGGAAGAGGACCTGGATCCTGAGGTAAATCATGGAACCAGGGTGGAGCGTAAGCCCACCAGGGTGGAGCAGGTGAAGCTGAAGCCTACCAGGGCAGAGTAGGCGGAGAAGAGAACCACCACTTGAGAGGAGTTGAAGTAAATGCCGCCATCTTGGAAGATTCTGCAGCAGAAGTCGCCACCTCGGGAGGAATTTGAGCAGACCCTGAAGTCTCCTGGCATGGAGCGGGCTCTGGAATGGATTCTGAAGGCTCCCAGACTGGAGCTGGCCCTTGAGTGTTCTCTGAAGGCTCCTGGACAGGAGAGAGTTTATGAGTGGACTCTGAAGGCTCCTGGACTGGAGCAGACTCTGAGGCAGGTTCCTGGGAAGCTGGAGTGAACTTTGAAGCGGCCCATGCACACAGAACAGCCCAGAGGTGAAAAGGGAAGCCGGCCTTCTTGACTAAGGCAGCAGCAGAGAAATTGGGTGGCTCTGTAGTGGTCTCTGTGGTCGAGACAAGGAGAGCAGGTTCCTCAGTAATGGCCTCTATGCCAACAGCAGTGAGAGCGGCTAGGAGGTGGCCTCCATGGCCGAAACAAGGAGAGCGGGCTGCTCAATAATGGCTCTCGTGACAGTAGCAGTGAGAGTGGGTTGTTCTGTGGCAGGCTGTTCTGGAGAGGGTGACCAGAGTCGGGTCCTCCAAGACCACCAGATTTGGGACCACCAGAGTCAGGTCCTCCAGGATCATTAGACTTGGGACCACCAGAGTCAGGTCATCCAGGACCACCAGACTTGGGTTCTCGAACCTGTTAACAGCATAGAGATGCCAGCAACTCGCACAGACCTCAGTGGTAAGGCTGCCAAACTGAAAGCCAGCCTTAAAAGCCCTGGGCCCACCCGGTGAAGAGTTTCCGGACTGGCTGCCCTCCTGTGAAGAGGCTCTGGACTGGCGGCCATCTTGTGACGGGACTCTGAACAGGCGGCCATGTCAGGAAAAAGCCCCTCCTGTTCAGAAACTGACTGTCTCCCGTTGTGGGCTAGAAAGTCCACAAACGCCCCAAAAGACAGGTGCTCAGTGCCATACCTCCTTCAGGTGCTGATGGGCTCATCAAGGGCATAAGAAATCAAATCCTTGAGAGCCACATCATTATACTTCATTATATTCAGCCCCTCCGCAGCAGTCCTGAATTCCAAGGCGAATTCCCTCAGGTCAGTCCCCCATTGCCGGAGGGAACTCAATGCCGATAATTGGAGCATACGTTGATAGAGGGGGCTGCTCGTAGTGGAGGCTGGCAGTGCGAGGTTGACCATTCTCCGCTGAGTCCTCATTAGGCTGATCCGTTCTGTCACGGTACCAGAAGAAAGATGAGGCGAGGACTCAAATGCAGGAGAAGAATGGGTATTTTAATAATAAAATGAAACAAAACAAACAAAACCTACCCGAGGGGGAAAAACAGGCAGGCAGGCAGGCAGGCCAGGAACAAGGCACAGCAAAGCAGAGCAGAGCAGCAGGTACATACAAGTACTTCTGACATATAACAACAGATCAGCACAGGACTGCAGACACCTGGAGAATAAATAGGGAGATAAATGAGGAGGGCAACGAGGGAGACACAGGTGGAGCAACAGACTGTGACAAGTAGTGCCCACACTATAATTTCACACATAAGTCACTTACAAATCAAGATTTCTGTTGATGGTCAAAAGTGGCAAATTTGCATGACCTACTTGATCCCGTTGTGAAATCTGTGGGAAAAACTTTCGTCCTCACATGGAATAATAATAAATGTGACTGCACCTTTAGTTTGGTTCGCAAGCTAACAGCTTAGCCTAGTGCCTTAGAAAATGCTAACTGGTAAAGAAAACCAGTTATGAAAGTAAAAGACTCATAAATTAGATGTAGCTCTTAGCTTTAGTTTCTCCAACACCTTCATGTTTCCAATCCAATGATTGCTGCAACCAGTAATCTCCTTCAATGTTAGTGTTACATCATCATATTACATACTCATTCCAGTGAGAACATTAAATAACTAAAACTGAGATTAATATTCTTTTCAGTAAATCATCCAATCTCACAACACAGAGGGTGTCTTATTACCTGTGGATAGTAGTAGTAGTAATGATTGAAATCTATGATTCAGACCAAAAAATCAAATACTTACTATCGAGCATATTGCATCTTTTAATTGATGAAATGCTGTAACTCAGTGACATTTCTAAATAGCCTAAATTTTCATAAATATATTGATTTGTTTACAAGAATAAAATAGACCATTACATGTAACAATAAAATATACATATGTGTATACAGTACACAAATCAATTAATCAAAATCCTGTTTAACTAAATGTGCAGATATTTATGGTCTTACTTTTCAAAACATGCCAGTTTATGCAAATTAGGCTTATTATAGACTTGCCTTATTCAGAAAACCCAATGCTAAAGTAAAGTATGCCAGACTTCAATAGTCTGCTGCATCCAACACAACCAAGCATTAAAATGGCAGTTTGCACTGTTACCTGATTTTAAAAATTCTTTAAGTGAAAACAGCATTGTGCTAATAGTGAATACAGTCCATTTTTAGTTAAGTCCCCACTATGATACCCGTTTCATACCTGTGTATGAAGTAACTTCCTCAATGATTTATAATTATTTAGGTCATTGATTTGCTCAATTTAGTCTTTTGTGTATCCTAATTTAGGCTAAATTGTACAAGAATTCACCAATTACTTTCAATTTCACTTGGTCTTTTGTTAGGGATGAGATAGCAAGTGTTTTTCAGCCCATTTCACAATACACGCTCTTAGCAGTAACTGGCAGTAAATTCCCCATTGAGCAGTTCATCACTATGTATTGAGAAATGCATGGCTCTCTGCCACATCCCCAGTGGAATAGAACCAAGCCCTCCAAATCACAAAATCCTCCAACATTTGGGTAAACCTTTTATAGACAGCCAAAAATGACATCCATTTTTTAACTTCATATAACTGAAGAATGGTAGTACAATAAATAAATAACATAGGCCTCCCCACATTGCAGCAAGACTCTACATCCACATTTCATTTGCTTCCTGCAAATGAACGATTCCCTAAGTGTGAGCAAACAGCAAATAACATGAACATGCAGCTCTGGATTTGGTATAAAACAGTAAACGTACATGCCAAAACAAGAAAAAGAAATAAAATGTAAGCAACAGAACATTCTGCAGCTGCTTATGAGGAGAGTAGCACTCACGTAAAGCAAATGCCACTCTTGTTTGTGTCGTGAAACACTGACGGTCTCAAAGGACCACCCCATTTTCATGGGTCTTTATGACATCATCTAGTGTGAACCCCATAAAGCAGCTTGCTTTCAAAAACAAGAAGCAACTTCAGCACATCCACACATATGGCTCATGTGTGTCACGTAACACTAACGGATATTCAAAACAGGGTGCACCAAGCTCTTGGTGTTACTTAACTTATTCACACAGTCACACTCACGCTTGGTGCTCCCTGTTGGTGGGTGTATGTGCTCAGCCCACCTTGGTTGTCACGGTGAGCAGGGGTTTTCCATCTGAGGATGCCTTACTTGGTAGCTCCTTCAGCACCATAGCAACCGCCCTAGAGTCTTTCTCCTACAACAGTGAAATCAACAGTGAGTTGTGTCAGTTTGTGTTCAAATTCCTGCAATTCTGCGGGTTCCTTGAGAAACACTATTAAAACATTACCAATTCAAATGAAATTCTGATAATTTACAGGCTTACAAGAAAAAAAAAACCCTCTTGCTTTTTAAGCCATATTTTGTTGGCTGAAAAAAGTTACATTTACCCAACTGACACAAAGCAATGTGCATAATTAGCATGCTATCATCTATTCTACAGCCCAAAATAAATAATTAGGGATGCACTATATATATCAGTATGATATTGTTTATTGGCCGGTATTTTTTGGCAAATAAGTTTTTATTATTTATTTTTATCAGACAATCGGTTAATTTAAGTGTGAATGGTTTAATAACTTCAAAATTAAATATCAGTGTTAAAAGTAAACTTTATGTTAAAAAGTATCAAGTTTTTGTACTTGTACTAATACTGGCTATTTATCAGCCATAACATGAAAATAATTATCCACTTATCAGTAATATTAGTGCATCCCTATAAATAAGATCTATTTGATATGACGAACAGTTATCATTGCCAAAACTTTGCCACAATATAAAACTACTTATCCTCAACAAAGACATGCTACAGTGCATAAGAGTAGTAAACCATTGCGCTATTCAGGGATACACTGACTAGACACCAGCCAAAAACATGGGGCTAACAACTGTGCTTTTAACAGTCCCTACGCCACTCAGACAGATCTAAGCACTTAAGCCACCACTGGGACACTGAGAGCTGGAGTGGAAGCAATTCACTGGCAATGTTTAACACTGCAGAATGTCATTTAAACCCCAATGTATTTGCTGAGTTGAACAACTACACATTTGTTCCCATATTGCAATCCAAGATAATCTAACTGTGCTGTTTTATAGTGACCAATGAAGTGAACCTCTAATGCAACACTCCAGGGTCCAGCAACAAAAAGCACCAAAATAAATGTTTTTAAACTCTGGAGACTTCTAAGAAACAAAAGATCTTTCAAAAAAGATGCTATCAATAAGTTTGTGTTTTAAATGTATTTAACCTTATTACAAAATGCCTATGATTGTTGGGTGTTGAGGTTGATTACAAAGTTGTTGCTATGTGTTTGCTAGGGGTGCTCATGAGTAGATGATAGGTTGTGCAAGGTGGTTTCTAAGTGAATGCTTACAGGCCAAAGCTGAAAAAGCCCACCTCATGTCTCTGTTATATTCTCAGGCCAGCTGAACCAGCTGTGCATATGTTAAAACTTAGCCTAGTTGTGTCTTAAATGGGCCATAATTTAAATATTTGAGTGCACTATTAAACATCACTCCATGTAAACCAAAAAAGCCAGGGTAGGGCTGGGCAAAAAAAATCTAATGCAATTTTCATGTGAATCTTGTCAGTAAAGCCGCTTCTGGTGATTAGTAGTAAATATCCAGCACGTGCTTTCAGATGGAGCGGCATTAACTACAAAGAGCCGTAGATCACTAACAAGCTACACAAAATCAACAATTTTGAACGCGACTAATCACCAGAAGCGGCTTTACTGACGAGATGCGCATTCGATTTTTTGCACAGCCCTAAGCCAGGGGTATTAATTTTGTGTTCCTTGATATGCTTTTTTTTCTCAAAAACAAGCAGCAACTTTTATAAATCACCAAGTACCATGGTTTCAGCTAAAAATCTTCTTTACTGTTCTACTGAAGAAAAAATGTCATCTACATCTTGGATGGCCCGACGGTAAGTAAATTAGCAGCAAATTTTCATTTTTAGGTGAACTAACCTGTTAAGAGAGAGAACAGGAATGTTTATATCTTCTTTCTCAGTTTGCTTTTGGCATTAAAGACATCCCAAATTTTGTGAACAACATGAATGACATGGTCCGTTTCTTGAGTAATATCTAATATAACCCAAATATGTAGCTTTGTTTTGTAGGTAACTGGTCTTCACTCACATTATTCATTATAAGAGGTCAGGCATTTGTTCAGCAGAATATTATTGTTTGAAAGTGAGCTAAGCACTAAAGGAGATAACACAAACCATATAGTAAAGACAGCCTTTATTTAGGGGGAAATGTCAGGTATTTATGTCCACTGTGTTGGCTTTTCTCTCTGTGAGGTTTCTCTCAAGTCTTTATTAACGTAGGGTTCCCATAAACCCATTTCACGTCATTTCAATCTTGACAACTACTCCATCAAGCTCATAACTGACCTTTAGAACATACTAAGAGGGTTTTGCAACAGAGCATATGTGGGACACACCATCCTATTCAATTTAAACATGGGAAAAAATGGGCAGAAATCTAAACTTCAGAAAAAATGAATCTTTAATTTTCTAATATTGTCTAAAACCCTAAAACACTTAAAACATAAATGATTTATTTCTAAACCATGAGTAACAACACAAGATTATGTAAGGCTTTTGGGGTCACCCACTGATTCAGACATTGATGTGATTGGTTGGTATTGAATGCTTTATCATTGTTTGTTTGATTTGTTTGAATGAAGCACTTTGCGCTCTTTTATTAATGAAACAGGATAGGACATGCTTCAGCTACTGACCCTACAGGGTCCTAAAAAGATTATAGAGCCAATACAGTTTATGAATTACAATAAAGTCTGGAAGAGTGACATGACCTGTTCCCATAATTGTTTGGGGAAGTAGTGCGCTTATTACAATAGTGACCTTTATTATACAAAAAATAAATAAATAAAACTCAAAAACCTAACATCAGAGTGGTTTTAAGTAATTTTTGGAGTTGCTCAAACAGGACACATTTCTGAAGTCAAAGACAGGTTCCTAAAAACATTGACGCGGATTTACTGTAGTAACATTAACTGTAATTATGAGATTTTGTCAGAAATGTGGTATTCTGTATTAAATGTATTATAGGTTCTAATTATAGTCATTTGTATATGAAGCTATGACAGTTTTTGCATTTATATTAAGTGTATTTATATTTATGTTTTAGATAAATTGATTTATTTCTAAAGGAAAGATAGTGGACCCTCTGCCATTGAATAGAAACAATCTGTTTGAAACATTTGTTTGTTATTGGTAATAAACCGGCTCCCCTACTCTAGCCTGGTCTCCCTTAAGGCTTTTTTCTGCTGCTACCACCAAAAGACTAAATTATTATTTTTCTGCTTCAACCTAACACAGAAGAACAAGTAGCTGAAGAATGAACTGAATGACACCAGCATCACTACACTAATTCCAAGAATCAGAACTTGCAGCATGTATTCTAATGTTTCTTCAACACATTGCCGAAGGTCCAGAAGATCCAGTAGCCAGCAGATGTATTAAGGTGTTTACAACGCAACACATACTGTACAGTGTGGCATATTTAATTAGATTTTTTGTATTTTAATAAGATGTCTTTCAAAAAAGACATGAATTGATGACAACATTGTTTTTTTATATTTGTGTATTTTATTACTTTGGTTAGTCTACAGTGCTGCTATCGGATAACAGGTCGGACATCATGAGAAAACATATTTTTATAGTTATGTCGAGAAAAAATTCAGTTGTGATAACAAGGAAGTAACTTTTGTTATGTCGAAATCATGAGAACAAATCTTATGCTGTGATAATGAGAAAACAAGAAAGAAAAATAATAATAATCCATGGCCTCTTAGGGCTTCTGTATTCAACTGAAATTACATTAAAGAATATTTTTGTTTATTAATGCAAGGATATATCCTGTGTGAACAGGACAATTTTATGTATAAAAAATGTAAACAATTGTGACTATAGAAAAGAATGTGCAGTGTCATGTCATAAAAACTGCCTCCTTTGTGAGGTGATAAATTCAGTTCTCACACATGGTGATGGACTCAGGTTGTGTTGACTGGGTGAAAGATGATCACACCAAAGAAAGGATCTGCAAGCAAAGGAATTGTAGGAAATGCTATCACAAGCTGTAAATGACTGTAAATTTCAGCACATCATATCTATAGCACAGATAACTGAAACATCTAGCTTCTGTTATGTCTAAGACTTTAAATTGGACATAAACAGATTTTGGTATCTAATCACATTATCTAACTAGCCTATTTATACATCAAATTATATATCTGCATATCTAATTATCCATTTTGCTATATGCCTGCTCAAATTAGCTAAAGCTAAAGCCTCGAAGGATTGGACAACCTGCTAATAACAGAGCTCAGCTACTCCTCTAATTACGTTAAAAGACAACTTTTAAAAGAAAGCTACAGACATAGTGAGCTAAAGTTCAAATGTAGGGTTTGAAATTAGCGCTCACCAAATGTCTGTGAAAGGCTGCTCACTGGTGGAGCCTGTCGTCCAGCTCCCCCTCGCTGGACATAATAGTGGAGCTAGATGGTCCAACCACACCCTAACCCTAACCATAACCCTATCGCAAAATATATCCCCACCCATTAGGTCCATTAGAACCAACTAGGTTCAACTCCACCAATTATGTCCAGAGAGGGGGATAGCTCTAAAATGTAATTATACAAATGTATTAATCCAAGTAAACTAACTGCATTGTGACAGTAGTGTTTTTTACATTTCAACATGACTAATTACATTTTCCTGGGGAAATAAATAAATATATATATATGTGTGTGTGTGTGTTGGCCGATATGCTCCATAGTCATATAGTCAGCCTGTGAGATTGCAGATACACGTCATGCTAATTTAATTCATTTAATTATTTACTTACTAAGTTTCATAGCCGAAGAGTGAACCAACTCCAGGGTACAGCTAAAAGCAGCCTAATGTTAGTGTAATCTAGACATTATATATTTTTAGTCAAGTAGCATATGGATGTCATGTCATAAAATATTTTAATATGATCTGAATTTATATTCAACATGAACACAATTGAATAAAAACATTATAAGTTACTAATTAGAATCCTTACATTTCCTCAGTTATTCACACAGCAGCTACAGAAAAGCAAGGAGCATTTACATTATAAAAGAACATCACCACTGACTCCCATTATAATTACAATCTACTGTATGATGAATAAATCTCGTATACTTACATTGCACATACATCTGCACCCTGTTGTTTATGATGAGAGAATTTGCGAGTAAGCAGAATTCAGTCACAGCGCACATGAACCGAACAACAAAATTCCGGTGTTTCAGCGATGACTAGTCTGAATGCCTCTGATTGGCCATTGCATTCATAAACTCAACAGAATAGTGTGTGTGATTGGTTATAACGTACAACACTGTAAAAATGCGTAAGAAGAAATATGATGGGACAAATAAGCCCTAATATTATTAATTAGATAATAATACTAGCCTAATAATAATAATAATCATCATCATCATCATCATCATCTTGATATTGTGAAAGGCATCAGCCACAAGTGATATCTCTGATTATCGTCGATACACAGCACTATCATCTATCAGCACAACCCTAATATATATA
>NW_015506098.1:244325-280011 GCF_001515645.1 Sinocyclocheilus grahami | reverse complement strand
GCCGTTTAGCGCTCATAAACCCGTGGTGCGAGTGCCTCACCTCAGCCAGATCTTCTGGAATTTACCACTGGCTCTGATGCCACTATAGTGGTTAAACATGAGATACAAATTTGTTTTGGGTAAATCTAATGGGCAGTCTTTGGTCTATTATTTGTTCCAGAGCAAATAGTTTTGGCAAAATCTCATGTTTCTTCAATGCTGTGTATCAGAGTGCTGCCTTTGTACTTTTGACTGAATTGCCTAGCAACTTTTATGATGGTTTTTGTTGTTGTTTATTAAACATTATTATTCAATAAATAATATTTTATATACATAATAATATTTAATATTGGGAAACAGTGTGTGTTCGTGATGGTGATTTTGGATTATTAAACATATTCAATAAATAATATTTTATATACATAATAGTATTTAATATTGGGAAACAGTGTGTGTTCGTGATGATGATTTTAGTTACATTGTTCCGCCATTTGATGGCGACAAGAGACTGTTTTACAAGTCAGCACTAAAGACTTTTAAATTGAAAAATAGGCCTACTAAAGTGCAGTTTTGAACAAGCAAGTTATTTTTTCTTTCAAAACCAGCTTGTACACAGACAACAAATGCACCGAGCAGCACTGTCATCAGGAATCGCCATTAAAGGTGCCATAGAATGCACTGATACAATATTTTAAATTGTTCTATATATTGTTCTGTATATATATATATATATATATATATATATATATACTGTATATATACAGGGTGCGATTTGTGAAAAAAGCAGAGGGGGAGGTGCTTTTGAAAACTTTTTTCTCTCTCCATAGGTGGAAGGTAAGGGTAAGGCTATAGCCCAAGTAACCTAATGTTAGTGTAATCGGTTAATAACACACATCATAAACCTGTCTTTTTAGGCAAGTACCATTTAATGGGTGTCATGTCATGAAATGCTTTTAATACGACGGAAACTGTATTTAACGTGATCACAATCTATTAAAAACATTGTAAGTTAGGCCTATTAATTGTAATGATTTAATTTCCACGGTTATTCAAGCAACAAATAAATTATATAGAGAAAGCGAGCAAAGAACACAGTATCAATATTTGCACTGTGCATTTTTTCAATTTACAATAATCCTCTGCGTTTTGCACCTACTTTCACCAGGGAATATGGGAATATGTGTGCCATCCACCGTGGCTGCTGTGTCAGATGGTAGTATGTGGTCTGTGATGCGTGATTTAGTTCAGGAAAAGTGGCACGACAGCTGCTGTGTCATCAGCCAAATCCAGATGCTTTAAGTGATTAGCAGTTTAAGCTGCAGTGAAGAGCAACCTGCCTTAGGGTTCACATCTGACCCACTTTTTAAAGGCAGGAGAGAATGAATTCCATAGTCAGCAAGTATATGTGGCCTGCCTTCAGTTCTCCCAGGATTCAATGACATTTAAGTATACTGTGGTACCGAGTTCATGAATGTGATATATCCATTATCATACATTGAAATTGGCAAGTTCAGCACAATTAAAGATAAGTCCAATAATGCTCTATCTATAGGACTCACTATTGGTGACAATTTGAAAATATCTCAGGTTACGGGAACACTGTGAGCTAAATGAGTGCACAATGTCTGTTGATCAATGTTTTATGGTACGTTTTATCTTTCATTGACTTTCACAAGCAGTCATCTCATTTCTAATATTCCAACTGAGACCACACTTATCTTGAAGGCTGCTGGCCATCCATCAGTCAGATTCTCTACATTTCTAGTGGATTTGATATGGCTCGTTGTGTGAAAGAAAAAAGCTGTCACATCACTGTGTTAATTGTTACAATAAGCGCTTCTGTTTTCTTATCATGATAAAGTCCCAATCAGTTTTTTTTCCTTCTACATTATTGCTTGAGATGTATTTATGATTTTCTCCAAGGCAACAATGCTCCTTTTAAAAACTAAAAAGTAGTGCTGCATGATTAATTGAAATCGAACCGATATCACGATTTGGCTTAATGCGATTATTGAATTGCAAAGGCTGCGATTTTTTTATTACATAAATATTTGCACAGCGTCAGTAGTAAATGCTGCTCCATCTCTGCAGGTACTGTGTGAGTTTGAGTCGCTTTTAACATGCATCTGAAAAAGCAACACGCGCCAAACATCCTCCCAAACGTAATGAGAAGCATTTATTAACCTGTTATACAACAAAAGAGAACTTTTTTTTTTACCCCACAACATCAGTCAAGTGTTTGAAATTTTGATTTTTAATTTGAACTTAATTTTGTGACCTGGTGTCGCTTCTTATTACAGAATGAGAAAGAGAATATATTCTACACTGTAATAAAGGCTATGTCGATTACCACTGGATTATAAATGTACTTTTTTCTTATGAAAATACCCAAGATCAGTAGATCAAGTGTTTCTATTTCTTTTTTGTTTAATCACAGCAATAGCTAGATACCTTTGTCCATATTAGGGATTTCCTGGAAGGTCATAAACTCTATTACATCTTTTGAGTTTCTTGCGCGAGGTCGCCCTCTGGTGTCCAGTATGCATTAAACAGACATTGTATGTGTTTAGCGCTCAGTAATGCGCGCTCAGTCCTATTTTTGGGACCTATTCATGATCCAGCCTCATCTACAGAAGAAGTGAGTATAATGTTTTGTAATGAATCTTTGCAAATCGCCTTTCCTAATAATGTGCTAATTAGCAAGTTTCACGATGAATGCAGCTAAAGTAAACAGTCTCTCTGAGAGCAGCTCGGAAGAGAGGGGCGGGGTCAGCAGAGTTCATTAACATTTAAAGGAAAATGCTACAAAAACGGCTTGATCTGAAAAGAGCTGTTTTTGACAGGGTAAAAAGTGTTTTTTACACTACCATTGAGAATTTTTAACCTAACTATGTTACAGACTTTTCATTAAGACCCTAAAGAATCATATCAACTTGTGGAAAATGGGCATCCTATGACCCCTTAAAAAATCCCATTTGGAATCGCAAATCACAATTTTAACCAGAAAAATCGCAATTTGATTTTTTCCCCAAATCGTGCAGCCCTACTAAAATGTGTTTTTTGTTAACCTTAAGTTTATATTGAGTGTGTTGATTCATTGTCACGATTAGTTATTTTTTTATTTTTTTTTCATGCAAGCTATTTTCCAGAGGTTAAACTCATAAGATGGAAATTCCCACCATACTCTTCATTGTATTTAAAGGAAAATGCTACAAAAACGGCTTGATCTGAAAAGAGCTGTTTTTGACAGGGTAAAAAGTGTTTTTTACACTACCATTGAGAATTTTTAACCTAACTATGTTACAGACTTTTCATTAAGACCCTAAAGAATCATATCAACTTGTGGAAAATGGGCATCCTATGACCCCTTAAAAAATCCCATTTGGAATCGCAAATCACAATTTTAACCAGAAAAATCGCAATTCGATTTTTTCCCCAAATCGTGCAGCCCTACTAAAATGTGTTTTTTGTTAACCTTAAGTTTATATTGAGTGTGTTGATTCATTGTCACGATTAGTTTTTTTTTTTTTTTTTTCATGCAAGCTATTTTCCAGAGGTTAAACTCATAAGATGGAAATTCCCACCATACTCTTCATTGTTATATTCCTTCTCAGGGTAAAATTGTTAGGTGCAACTCAAGAACTTTTAAACTAAATTATAAAAAAATACAATATGTTCCTTCGATAACTATGGCTCCTTTCATTGGTGCTTAATTGGGTTTTGTAGCAATAATAATTGGTTTCTTTTAAGACACTCCATGGAGACGATACATGAACAAGACAATTAACAAAAGGCTGCAAACAGATTATGTGCCAAAAGAATTCATTCATGTTACTGTTCAGCATTTTTCAGCATTCATTTTTATTTTAATTAATTTGTGCTATTCTGAGATGTGTATTGTTAGTCAACTATAATCGACTATTCCATTGTTATCAACATTCAGTTGTTTCCCATAGTTCCAAGGAACACTGCCAAATAGGACTGAAAACTGTGTGATTGCAACTACAGCTCTCAAATTTCAGTTAGAAGCATATAGTTTCTTGTAAGTATGAAATGTAGAGATGTAACGATGCACCCTGGGCTGGTTGAAAATCGATGAAAATATGTGACCATTCAATTCAGTTGAGATGTTAAACGAATAACAATACAATTGGGGTGAGGGTTTATACTAACGTATCGCTGAGGGTGACTGGCTGTCTTTAGGAAAATGTTATTACTTCACCTGCATGTGATATCATTAAGGTGGTTCATCATTAATGTGGTTCAAATGACAGAGGGCAAATCAGTTCGGGAAATCGTTTGTTTATTTTTCTATTGCTGGATCTTAGTATGGGGGTTAAGCAACGAGTTCCGTCGGTGTATGGGAAATGCACAGCTGTATGGCTAAATGCCATGAATATCTAAAAAAAAAAAATATTTTTCTTTTAAATTTGCTTTCTACCACTCTCAAACGCTTAATAACCACACATCTAAGCCGCCTAACATAATTGTGACAAAAGCTGCATTCCAAGCACAAAATTCTCTGATAAAAAGAGAAAAGCACATCAAAGGGCTTTCTCTCACTTCTCTTTTTCAGTCTCTCACAACCCCATGCAAGGCTGAACTAATGTACCTTCAGAAGGCAAAGCCTCAACTATTGCGTACATGGGCATAGTAATGTCAAAAGAGTTTCAGGTGGGCATAAGGGCATCCTCTCAAACGCACTCTCTCATCTGAGAATTTAGGAAAATTTTAAGTTCGTCCTTATACAAGTAGTCACTCTCTGTCAGTGTTGCCAAGTTCGCGGTTTTCCCGTGGAATTGGGCTACTTTATCACTGTTGCCGTGGGTTGTTTTTCATGTCCGAGAGTTAAAGCGACACCGATGACGTGATATTTAGTCCCTGGAGTGCAAATTTTACCAGGGGAACCCCGCCAAAAACGTGTATTTTACCCCCCGGAACGTGATTTTTAACGGGGAGCCCCCTCGAAATGTGATTGGGCTAGTTTTGAGTAGCAATTGGGCGGGTTTTGTTGTGAAAACCTGGCAACCCTGCTCTCTGTGTCTTATATGCAGATTCAGGGCATGCAGTGCTGTGAGTGGCAGAGATCTGTGGGAAGCTTGTGTAACATCCATAAACCAGCACCATTTGAGTCTTTAAACACAACTTGAAATTTAAAAAAATATTTAAAAACATCACAACTGTTCCTTCGTACTGCACATGTAAAGTACCAGACAGGAAAATAAGTAGCCACAAATCATGATGCAGCAAATTACTTGCAAACATACAATACACAATTTCAAACAGTAAACACACACACACATTTTCCTTTGTCCGATCATGAGAAATGTGACACAGACCTGTGGTCTAATACCATACTACTCAGATTTACAGCTTGAGGAGACAGAAGACACATTTATCTTGAAGACTCGGAAGCAAACCACACTTGATGGCAGCTCCCTGAAGTGCAAGGCAAGCGCAGCATCATCAGTCATGTGAACGGCAGCAGGCAAGATCTAAGTTCATCTGACTCTATGAAGGTCAAATTCCTTCCAAGTGCAAAACACTGATGTTGAGCCAGCAGTCATGCTGCACTCATTTTAGTTTCATCCATTTTTAATTGACGAAAAGTCTTATTTTTTAAGGAAAAAGGAAATAAATGCATTTAAAACAGCTTAAAGTTCTTCAAAACGCTGAGCTGACACATGTTAAGACCTACTTTGTTATGATATAAATGACATGTGCATACTTAGACCTAAACACATACATGTACATATATGGTGATCGTGATTTCACCAAGTACAAAATGTTCCTGGATCAACATCCTTGTTGATCGTGGAACAACATTCCAAGCAATCAATCAGAATTGAGGGATAAGTTTACAGAAAATGTCAGTTTCAGCCTAACAACCAGAGTTAGGTGCTTCTACACCCTTGTTACTCAACTATCGTTTCCCTTTGATTTTAGGGATAAATTATGGGTAGAGTTAGGTTTAGGGGTAGGGATAGGCAAAGGGTTAGGTCCATGTTTTAGACAATAATTTTGATCCAGGATCAACAAAAAATGTTGATCCAGGAACATGTCTTATTTGGCAAAATCAAGGCGACCTTACATATATACACACAGGGTAATGCAAATGTGACTACTGATTTTAAAAAATAGTGCAACACATGTATACAAACACATCATGGTATGTAGGTAATGAAACTTTTAGGATAAAGCATAAAATTATAATTACTCCATTATGGTAGGGAAGTGTATTTTACCACATAGCAGGAAACCCTTTAAAAGTAATCTTAATATAAAACTTTAAGTGAGGTATGAGTGGGGTTCACGAGGACCTTATATCGAGACTATTGAAAACAACGGTGTGTTTATTGAATGCACGGACAAATACAAGCAGAACACAGTGTTCAGACAGTTAGACGTTTAAATAGGACAAAATAATGCCTTGAAACATTCTTTTTTTCTTCACACTTAACGTCCTCCTCATGCAGTTCATGCTTTTGTCGTGAAATGCGTTTTGCCCATTGCCCACATACTAAAATATATATTAAGAGAGTGAGATTTGACAGGTGAGAACAGGATAAACTCCACAAATTAAGGATGATTTAGTTTCCTCACGTGTCGGTAGATGAGATGCTTCACGCGCCGTTGGCCAATAATAAATGAAAGAAGCACGCGAGCTTACCTGTGAATGTCCCTGGTACATATTCAGTCCAAGTGCTGAAAACACCGGCGTGTGTGTTGGTACACCACTACTGTAAATTGTCAATGAGGAGGAGAAAGAGGAGCGGAGCTATCCTGAGATGTTTTCATGCTCCAGCTGCGTCCACGTGAGGATTCCTCTTACAGGACCTTTCACGAGACCGTGCATCCGAGTTTCTGACGTTCATATCACGCCGTGAGCTTCGAGGAAGAGGGTTCACTGCGTGATACGGCTAAAGCAGTGTGGTTGTCTTCCTCTTTTTTCCTCGGGTTATTCCACTCCTTAGTGGAAATGTTCGAATCCCAGCCCACTTGAGCACGGACACGCCTCATTGAGCAGTATGCCACCTCCCATGAATAACATCAACACTCAAGATGTACTGCTGCTGCTGCTGCTGCCGGAGGGCGTCAGTGCAATACTCTACACTTTTATTAATTTACTTTACACTGCTGAGTAATAAGAGGACATGCACTATGTTAATCTAATGATGTTGGTAACATTTTACAGTGTTAAACATATTTAGTTACATAGGTACAAAATATAATTTCATTTATTACAAGATTAATAATGCCATGCCTTACGTTGGCAACCTCCACACTCTTTAGCTTGGTCACACTTTGATTGCATTCCTTCCTTGATGGTCGCTGTTGGTGGGTGCATGAGGAAAATTTAGTGTGTTGCACTGTATTGATGTATGTCTCTATAACTATTTTCTACGGTGGCCGAGAAGTGCAGAACAAATCACAATTCTGAAAACAAAATAACAAATTACAAACGCAAATGCAAATCTAAAAAACAAAATAACAATTCAGAAAGCTCAACAACAATTCAGAAAACATTATAACAAGTCAGAAAACACAATGACAAATTCGAAAACAAATTAACAAGTCAGAAAACACAACGACAAATCAGACAAACCGGAAGAGGTAGCTATAGTTTGAGACAGTGCCATTGGTTTGGGATTTCTCACCGCTGACTGGACGAGACATCTGTCAATCAACGTATACAGGGAAGAACCAGCCGAAGAACAGCAGAGTCATGGTAGAAAGTTTGGAGATGGTATTAAAGTAGCTCAGTTTAAATGTATTGTATGAATTGCCCTTACTATGGAATAAAAAATACGGGGTGTATATTTACATTCAGTTAAAAGTGACTGTGAAACATCAGCTCCAGTGGTGCAGATAGATAAGTGTGCCTAACTGACTTTTTGGCGCGATCAACCCGGGTTCTATCTATGGTTCGATCCCGCCTTTTGCCGAGTTTTTTTTCCCTCCCTTTTCAAATCTCGTATTAGCAATAGATTCTATTTACACTAAGTGAAAATAGCAGTATTTTTAGCAATATGCTATTTACACTAAGTGCAAATACCTAGTTACACTATGTTAAAATAGCAGGATTTCTACTATCAAGTATACTACTTGTTGCAAATAGTGGCAATTATCTGCACTTCAGTATTGTAGTACATTATAAAACAGTATGCAATAATAACGTATTGAGTGTAAATTATAATTTAAATTTAAATTATTAAATGGATGCCACCTTATTGGTACAATAAAGCCCTCCCTACACCTACCCTAACCCTACCCGATACTTTATTTTCAACTTTTTGATTATTTCCTTAATTTTTATTGAAAATAAATGCCTTTACGATGTGATACGATATTTGAAAAGGGAGGAAAGAAAAAAGTTGGGCAAAAGGCGGGATCGAACCCGGGTCGATCGTGTCAAAAGGTCAGTGATACATGCTTATCCATCTGCACCACTGGAGCTGATGTTTCACAGCCACTTTTAACTAAATGTAAATATACACTCCGTATTTTTTATTCCACATTGAGGGCAATGCATACAATACATTTAAACTGAGCTACTTTAATACCATCTCCAAACTTTCTACCACGACTCTGCTGTTCTTCGGCTGGTTTTTCCTGTATACGTTGATTGACAGATGTCTCGTCCAGTCAGCGGTGAGTAATCCCAAACCAATGGCACTGTCTCAAACTATACCTACCTTTTCCGGTTTGTCTGATTTGTCGTTGTGTTTTCTGACTTGTTAATTTGTTTTCGGATTTGTCATTGTGTTTTCTGACTTGTTATAATGTTTTCTGAATTGTTGTTGTGCTTTCTGAATTGTTATTTTGTTTTTTAGACTTGCATTTGCGTTTGTAATTTGTTATTTTGTTTTCAGAATTGTGATTTGTTCTGCACTTCTCGGCCACCATAATTTGATGTAACACTTAATAAAAATTGATTAAAAAAAAGGTTAATAATGCCAACAAAGAGTATTAATACGAAGTCCAACAACATTTTATTTTATTTTATTTATTTGTTTAGTCATTTAGCAGACGCTTTTATCCAAAGCGACTTACAAACGAGGACAACAGGAGCAATCAATTGTAGTATTAAAACAACTAAAAACAGATCCAAAACTAAAAGCTAAAACTTTATAAATACTACTTATACACATTTTAAAAATAAAGAAATTAAATAAAAATGACAAATGCATACAACAAAATTTCAAAACTAAATAAAAAAATAAAGCTAAAAACAATTCAAAATATTAAAGAACAAAAGGTATAAGAGTATAATAATGTTTCTACCATAACACTAAGCCAAACACCAAAAAACAACTACATATATGTGTATGTACAACCATACACGCATATATATATATATATATATATATATACACATACACATTTATAAATTCAATACATATATTATTTCATTTCCATTTAGTTTGTTGAAGTATTAAAATAACTCAAATTAAATAAAAGTAAAACTTAATAAAAGACCTGTACAGACATAATAAATTCAGACGTAATTTAACTAAAATTCTAATAAATAACAAATACAAATAATACAAATCAAACGACAGTAGTTTTTCAGTAATCCTAAAAAATAACACTGCCAAACTTACATGCTAAAAAACAACAACTTACTTACACATAGTAAGAAATGGTTATAACAACTGAAACAGAAGTGAAAAAGGTAGTAGGAAAGAGGAGAAATAAAAAGGCATACTTATTACAAAATAAGAAGATATTAGTAAAGTATTGTTCTTTGTCATTTAGTTCTTGTTTAAATCACATTGTAGCAATGCAGTGTAACAAACTGAACTCTGCTTACAGTGCTTTGTGATTTAAGGCACATAAAAATCCCTATTTTTAGGAATATTATTATTATTTTCATGCATTGTGTTTTTTTGATTAACCACTATTCTCGAAGATTCTCACTGTGTTTTATGTAAATTAACATAATTCAAAGACCACTAACAAATGATTATATATAGAGCATATAGCCTATGCCACCTCTCATAAATAACAACAACACTCAAGATGAGCCGCTGCTGTGCCAGTACACTACTGTACACTTTTTATTAATGAACTTTATACTGCTGAATGATAAGAGGGCTTCCGATAAGAGAGAGATACATTTTAATTATTTTATTCTTTCATTCACTTATTTTGTATTACTGTAATGGAAAATAGGGGTAATGGAAATAGGTTCTTTGCTTGGACCTACAGTACCATGTTCCTTCCATCACTGTCTCATTGGAGGCATTCATTATGATTGATTGTCTTTTGCTCAGTGTAGCAGTCCAAGCTTAATCACAAGTGAGACACACAATGACCTATTCACTAGAAGTCATCCACTCTACGCTGTATGTCAGCTTCAAATAATGAGCTGATATGTAATCAAATATTTCCCCTCCCTGAGTCAAGACTAGCAAATGAGGTCAGGCCATAGAAATCCTCAATAACTGCAAACCTCAAGTCTTCTTTCCTTCCAGTTTATTTTTCAGGAATTCCTGGAAATTATTTCAGCAACATTTTGGCAAAAAAAAGCCCAGTATGCTGGATACGATGTAACTAGTTGTTACAGTGTCTTTTTGGGGGGAACATCATTTGGTTCATGCATTGTTAGCACAGAACTGTTTCTGTATGAGAAAAGAATCATTTTGTGATATTATTCAATGTCATTAAGCACTTGCTCATTTGCACTTGGCTCACTTCACCGACTGAACAGTTCAGGTCGGTCATTCTGTTGTTTAATGTGCTGGCTGATTTGACCTCACAGTGGCTATCATGTGTGCCCTGATATTAGCAGTGGGGATTCTTTGAACTGTTTATCCAATATTCTGTCCATCCTGAAGGTCATCTCTGAAGGACATGAAAAGAGTGTCCTTAATTATCAATGGATCTCCCTTTATTCATTTTTCTTTGCAGCTCTTGCATATTCTGCTCATTGTTTTTTCATTCACCTTTCCAGTCCACCTGATCTGTTCATTCTTCTCATTTTCTCCAGTATTTACCCTCTTCAGTCCCTATTGCTTCTTCAGATTTTTCAGCCTGAAGACTTTCAAGTCTCTACGAAAATATTTTTTTACAAAATCTAACAAATGCATGGTGAGTTAGATTTAAAATGCAAGAAAATGTTAATACGACTGCAAATACATTCCTAATAAAGTTACTACTAGATTAATACACAGTAATGGTTCTACAAATCATATTTGAAATGCTTCTACAATTTGCATTTCACACGCAGACAATGTGACGTAAAATATTTTCAAATAAGAATATGTAAAAGATTGTATGTTAAGGAATATACAAGTTATTGCATATCATGTCATATATGCAGATCAGTGCATATTATGCATATTTTCTCAAACATATGCAAAATGTGTAAAAAAAAATTTTTTATATTTATTTGTTTTCTCTAACATATATATATTTCAGGTCATTACAACACAGCAAGATATTCAGGACTATCTGTGGTGCTATATTTGCTTTTACATTCAGTTCAAAAGATGCCAATTTTACTAAACAAATTTCTGGCTTTGTTCAGAGTGCTGCTAAAGCGCAAGTGCACTCGCAGTTGGAGAACCTCACTGAATTCATATCTGCCGTGACAAAGCTATCTTTTCAAGAGTCATTTACAAGGTTTTTTTAATTAAACCACTTGCTTGTGAGAGTCACTTATTTCAACAGACCTCTCTCTGTATAACAATCATACAAAAAATCAGTCTAAAATCTAAATTAAAGGGGTCATATGATGCGATTTCAAGTTTTGCTTTCTCTTTGGAGTGTTACAAGCTGTTTGTGCATAGACAAGATCCCTAAAGTTGCAAAGGCTAAAGTCTCAAACCCAAAGAGATATTCTTTATAAAAGTTAAAGGGGTCATATGATGCGATTTCAATTTTTCCTTTCTCTTTGGAGTGTTACAAGCTCTTGGTGCATAAAGAAGATCTGTAAAGTTGCAAAGACTAAAGTCTCAAATCCAAAGAGATATTCTTTATAAAAGTTAAGAGTCAACCACGCCTACCTAAAACGGCTCATTCTAACATGCCCCCACATCTCTACGTCCCAATGTGGGGAGATTTGCATAACGCTGCCCAAATGTTCATGCAAAGAAAGAAGGTGTAACTTTTATTCTCGCTGTAGTATTGTTGCCGCCGCCGCCATGTGATGAAGGAGCTGTGTGTCTCGTTGTGAAAGCGAAGCTACTTTGTTTGGCCTTCCAAAAGAGTACGATATCCGCTTCATCATGCCTAGAGCTGATCCGTGCTGGTCGCTGAGGAAATACATCAACTTCGCACTGTGGATCGCCGGATCGGCTTTCACCGTGGACGAAGTGGAGTCCAGCCCAGGGTCGTCACATGTGGTTGCCGCAAGCCCGCCGGATGCTCCTTCGTCGAATCCACCGGCCATGCCGTTCTCAAGCCCGCCTGCCTCTGCTCACTCAAGCCGACCTCCGCTCACTCAAGGCCGCCGTGTGTGACGCTGTTTCGTTGTGAAAGCGAAACTACTTTGTTTGGCCTTCCAAAAGAGGACACAACTAGAAATCAGTGGTTAAGTTGTATTTACAACACTGTTCCAGAACAGTTCAATCCAAATATTAATTTGTGGGCAGCACATTTTATGAAGGACTGTTTCCTGATCCTGGTAGAGTAGACTACAATGCCGGCTGTTCTGACTCACAGACTGTAAGAAAGTTTTTTATGTTTAAAGAATTTGCCACTGACGATTCAAACGTGAGTTTTGAGCAGTGTAGAGTAGCACTTGTTGTTTGTCTTTCTCCAGACATGGTTTTATGTTTACGCAGCTCAATACGCAATGCAACGTAGCGCAATGCGTAAAAAGACAGTATAAGTCATTATAATCAGTAATTATGTCCCCACTGGATGCAACAAATGCCTCGTTTGTAACGGGTTTTATTGTTTTTGTCTTGTCGCGCCGGGACACGGCATCACAGTATGGTAAGGGGCGTAACATTTCCGTCACACTCTTGAGGTATTCGGCCAATCACAACGCACTGGATAGCTGGCCAATCAGAGCACACCTCGCTTTTCAGACCGATGAGCTTTGTAAAAATCGATGCATTTTAGAAAGGCGGGGCATAGAGGAGAAACAATGTACAGTATGTGGAAAATAATGTGTTTTTTGAACCTTAAACCGCATAAACACATTTCATTACACCAAATACACAAAATAATGTTCTTTTTAGCAGCATCATATGACCCCTTTAAGTACTAAAGCACAAATGAGAGTGTGATATAAAACCATTTACAAAAAGGTGTTAAAGAGCTATTACCTGATCTGTCCTAAAAAAAATTCACTGGAGTAACTTCTTGTAGTTGATGTAGACCCTTCTGAAACTATAAATTTGCACTGACATGATATCATTTGAAGTGCCAGCTGATCTTATTGGCTCTTCTTTTTATTTGACTCACTTGACCTGAGGTTGCTTAGACACTGGTGAACAGGGCAACACTTGGATGCATTGAAGTGAATGCCAATGAATGAATGCCTCAGCCCAGGAGATGCCAGATGGGCTGATGTCAAACTAGTCAAAGGTCACACAATGACAGCACAGTGAGCATCACATGGGTGTTCAGAGTGTTATTGTCAGTGTTAAATTCATCCATCCACCATCTGCCATTGTGACTAGCAGGGGTAAAAAGTGACAGAAGCAGCAGGATTTGGAGCAGGACAGTCAATCATGTCAGGTATCGCTGACACAGAAATAAATACACTGTGTGCCATACATGTTGTGGAAAACCTATTAACCAAATTGACTTGTGTAAAAAGATTTTGAAATAAAAGGACATTTTCAAAGTATCTTGAGTGATAAAGGTAGCCATCTTAGCATGAATGATTAGGAATAGGTCTATGACAAACTGAAGTTTTGTGGAAAAATTAGGATGGTTTGGAAGCAGACAGTTTTGCTTCATAACACATTATATTTATTTATTTCTGACTCTATGTTTGATGGAATTGATTTTCATGAACAGTGGATTAAGATTAAAAGTCTTTTTTGCTTAAATGTTCCAGCATTTAAAGAGTTTACTCATGCAGCTATGGTCGTATTTACAAAGTCTGCGATTTCTGCAGTTTTGTGGGTGGGAAGTAATGGATAGCAATGTTTGGCATGTGAAGGGGCCAAAATGCCACCCATTCAAAAACATGCAACTGCAGTTGTACAAATGGTCTCTACGGTGAATTTCACAAAGCTTGTCAAGAGAATTTCACCCCAGAAACAAGAAATTATAAATTATTTTATTTTATTTTAATAATATTAAAGAAATAAGAAATTCTAATTTGTTTCAATAAAATGAATTTCATAGAAATTAGAATTAGAATCTCATTTTAATGGTTTTATATATGCTAGTACTGACTTTTGTTGGTTCAAATAAAATGAAATAAAAAGTCAGTGCATAGTAATTACACAGTGCCTTTACACTTATTTAGATAACAATAAAATAAAACAAACCAGCATTACAATAATGGAAATCTAATGCAGGGGTTTTCGAACCTGTCCTGCGCTGTCCTTTCAAACCTGCACTCCCTTATCGGACACACCCACTTCAGGTCTTGCTCTCTACTAAAAAGCTGATGAGTTGAATGTATATTGCTGGGAAGCCTCCAGGGCAGATTTGAAAATCCTTAATCTAATGAGTTGGGTTATGTTTGGGTTGGAGATTTTTTCATAAGATTCACCTCAGAATCAACAGACAGAAGGAAACCCCACTGTGCATGATGTATATGAAGATCTATGTACACTGCACATGTGTCTGCCTAACATATAGTTACACTACTAGCATATGTATAGCAATTCAGCTGTTTGAGAGCCTGACTCTCTTGTAAACAAGAGTCCTCTACTGCCACCTCCTGACACATTCATGTAGGCCAGTGGTTCTCAATTCCAGTCCTGACCACAGCTCTGCACATTTTGTATGTCGAGTTAATGATCTGAATCAGGTGTGTTAAATAAGGTAGACCTACAAAATGTGCAGAGCAGGGGCCCAGGACTGGAATTGAGAACCAGTGATGTAGGCTACTCTTATGTGTTTTCACAAACAGACCCAAAAGTGGCATGTAATTAAAGTTAAATACAACCAGACACACACATACACAAACTTCTTCACAGGGCTATAATGAAAACATGTTTAAAAAATGTTTGCGGTTTAATCACGTTCATTTCGCTGCTGGACTACAGCTTCTCCAGAAGACTACAACTCCCATGGTGCCATGGGGTAACCCAGGACTTGCAGCACCACGTGCTTGGACTGTCACAGGTGACGTACAGCGGAGAGCAGGACAGCATGGCGAGTAAAGATCCCGGAGTAAGTTAATTGATATTTTAAAATCTAAAGAAAGCCTTAGAAATGTGTAGAAACATTTTGTTTGAGGATAACAACTGCATTTTAAATAACTAGCGTCTAGTAGTTTGCATTTAATTGTATGTGTCTATTTATGTTTTAAAGAAAGCTATGCTAGTTGTGTGCTAGCTTTGCAAGGTCCAGTTATGCCACTATGATGTAACCTTGTATAACGTTATGTATGTGATTGTCATTAAAATACGATTATTGTGATATAGCATATTCATAGTTTCAAAATGACAATTTGCGTCAGTGATGTGAAGTTATATTCGTGTTTTAAAGTTGCCCCTCATCTGTCCTAGACAAGGTCATTTTGGCACACTTGAATTGATTCATTTATTCACGGCAGTCTTCAGCAAACTACTGACATCTTGCACAAAAATCTCTAATAAAATTTTTAAAGAAATCTATCTATTATCATGTATTTTTGTAGGCTACTCTAAAAATCTGTCTTGAGATCAGCTTTAAAGTATACATGTACACCGTTCTCACCTCTGTCATTGCCTGTTCATTGTTTGTCATTATAAACACTATGCCCATGTATTAGTAGGAGGATCAAGCATGTAGAATATGAGATGTGCTGTCTAGATATCAGACAACATCATTTATATAATTTACATTGTTATTTTAACATGTATTCAAAAAGTCTGACTTTATGTGTCTGTCTCAGGGTTTTTTGCAGCAACTGAGGCAGGTTGTCGGCAGGATGGGGTCTGGCCCGCGAGGGGTTGGCCTGGGTGTGAAGTTGCTCGTCGGAGCTGGAGCTCTTGCCTACGGGGTCAAAGAAGCCACATATACAGGTAAAACACATGCTGAATTTTGTTTAAGATGGGCTATTTACTCACACATGTGTTCTAAACCCATACAAGTTTCTTGTGTAGAATTCAAAAGGAGAATATTCATGGTTTATTGGAAGTTTAATAGCTAATTGTGTTTTGCTGTGTATGTAGTGGAGGGTGGCCAGAGAGCAATTGTCTTCAGCAGAATTGGAGGAATGCAGATGGACACTGTGCTTGCAGAAGGATTGCACTTCAGGTACGTTAAACGCAGGGTTTGTCATTAGAGCCATGAGCTTTCATTATAATAGTAAAAGTAGTACACAAAACAAAGTGAAAAATTATGAAATATTATCGTATAACATTCTTGAAGACTTGAACTACTTTTATATATACTTATATACAGTGGTCGAATTGTAAAAAAAAAAAAAAAATCAGGGGGATGCTGAGGGTTCTGAAGCTAATTTTACACAATGAATACAACATTTGTCATCTTTTTAAAAAGGTTAATTAATGGGAAAATTAGCCTTATTGCATTAACTATTATTTATAAGCTTTTTTCCTTCTGGGGCCTGAATGGAGGAATTTTGGTCAGTATTAATAATTAAAGTATATTTTGCTGAATGTGTTTTCATACTGGCACCTTGGCTGGTTTAGGCTTTTCATTGATAAATAAAGATGACAATAAAACCGCTAGTAGGTGGCAGCAAGTCCCTGTTTTAATAAATGATTTATTGAATGATTCAAATTAGGGATGCACCGATATGAAAATTTTGGCCGATACCGATAACCGATTATTCTTTATATTTGAAAGCCGATAACCGATATGTTGGCCGATAAATCTATGTCCAAATTGTTATATATTTTTTGAGAGCCTGATTACAAAAAAGTTCTCATCATTAAAAGCCACATCCCGAACACTTCAACATAAGCAGCCTAGTTTGAACGGTGTACGTTTTAAAAATATTTTTACTCTCCCATTACCAAATTTAGTCATTAAAAAGTCTTACAAATAAATAAAATTATGCATAAATAATGCAAACAAGTCACTGGACGTCATTACACGTGTAAAGAATCAAAATGAATGCGCCACAGATCAATAAAACAGAATATCCTCTGCACGGACAATAATTAAATTATTTTAATTACTAAACCATATTGTTGATGAAAATAATAAGAGATAAATACAAGTGGTTGTTATTAATAATGTATCAATGATTTTGAAAAAGTAACAAATTAATACCACTGTTAAATAGCAGCCGTTGAGCTGTGCGTGCTGAAGCTGAAGAGCTGAATGAACATGGTAAACTGAAGCGTTTTGCTGGCAGCTTATTTAACTCAAGGAAATGCATCCTGAGATTAATATTAATACAACATAAACATAATATTACAACTTATATATGTACAAAATGATGCAGTTATTGCGTGCTATAGTCAGAATGTGTGATCCTGTTGTGGATGCGCTCTTCCCATATCAACGCGCTGAAACACAGCAACTAAACCCAAAGAATTCACATCGTTTTATTATAATAATGTTCTCATTAGAATGTTATATACACGACATTCCCAATCATAGTTATTAATGTTGTGCACTGCTGTTTGAGCTGCGTGCGCTGAGCTAAAGACGATCACCGGTAAACTGAAGCGCTCTTTTAACTTAACCAAACGCATTCTATATGAGATAAATCAGATATACATCAAATAAACACAATATTACAACGTACAATTGCACAAAAGGCTGCAAACGAACAGCGCGCATCTGAAGTGTCTATGAAGGAAATAATGCATTATTTATCGGCTTTAAGATATCGGCCAAATTTTCTTATCAGGCCGATACCGATAACAGAAAAAATGAGCATTTATCGGCCGATACCGATATGGTGGCCGATATATTGTGCATCCCTAATTCAAATCAAGCGATTCGTTCAAAACGGCGGATTCGATTAGAAATGAAACGAGTCCATCTGAATGGACCCGTTGAATAACTGGCTCACCCGATACTTTCAAAAACAGATTCATGGAATGCACTGTTGTATAAAATTAATAGCACATTTGTGCTAGTGCACATGTGCTGATATTCAGAAAAGTACATTGCTTGTGCAATGAATATAAAAACATAACTCATACATGGGTATTTTTTTGTTTCATTGCTGGAGTTATAAGGGCATTCTAACTACATTCTAATAGGCTTCATCACACAGTGAATGCTTTTGGACTCTCAAGGCATGTTTTTGTTTGTTGGGTATTGTCAGCTCTCCTGTTGTCTTTCAGTCCCTCACAGTCGCACATACAGCACAATAACATTTTGTCATGGGATGTCTTTACATTTTAATCAAGGAAAAAAATCATGCCTTCTGTTGTCTTTTTTTAAAGAACTTCAAAGGTTGCGCTTGAACCATTTTTTGCGCGAAAAATGATGAAAACTTGCTTCAGCTTGTTACAGTACAGAGGTCTGATTGGCCAATCGCCATTTAGTTCATAAATTATCATAAGTAGAGAATTTTAACATTTCATGTGCATAAGTTTTACGTAATACACAACATTAATAATCCAAAGTGGATGCTAAGGGGGGATGGTGGTTTTACAGAGGGGATGCTTTTTGTCATTTTTTGCCATCCCCCCTCAATTCGAGCCCTGCTTATGTACTACTTACCCAAAAGTTTATAGCAGTTTACCCAAAAAAGGAAATTTGCTCATCTAAGATGTAGATGAGTTTGTTTGCCATCTAATTTTGATGGTGCCATCAATAATCCACAACACACAACTATTCCTTAAAATTCCTTTTTTTTGGAGCTTGGCAGACTTAATCAATTAGACATTCTGCCTAAACTTCTCAATTTATGCTTTACACAAGAAAGAATAATATGGGATCAGAAGAACATGAGAGGGAGCAAATGCTGCAGAAAGTTACATTATGTCTGTCTTACATTTAGGATACCGTGGTTCCAGTACCCTATCATCTATGATATTCGAGCCAGGCCCAGGAAGATTTCATCCCTCACTGGAAGCAAAGGTGACCTTGAACCAGATACTCATAAATTCTAAACATTGACTTGATAAAGTTCTAAATGATGTTACTAGGCAACATACCCTGTGTCAGTTAAAAGAGTTCATGTGACTTTGTCCATCACAGATCTTCAGATGGTAAACATAGGTCTTCGTGTGCTGTCTCGACCCATTGCCTCCCAATTGCCGATCATGTACCAGCAGCTGGGGAAAGACTACGATGAACGTGTGCTTCCTTCTATCGTCAATGAGGTGCTTAAGAGTGTGGTGGCCAAGTTCAATGCCTCCCAACTGATTACACAGAGAGCCCAGGTACGGTATGAAGACTACCAAGTCAACAGTCATGTTTCAGCAATGTTAGTTTTTTTGTTCTGTGACTTGACTTTTTTGGCTGATTGCGCATGTTGAATCAGTGGTGGAGCCCATCCGTGAGAGAGATCACTCTAATTTGGCTGTTCATCTTAGCAAACCAGGGGCTGGTTGCATAAACTGTTTAGACTAGTCTTAAAAAGTTAGTCATCTATTTTTTTTTTTCTTCAAGACTGGTCATAACTTTTTAAAATTCAGTTATGAAAAGGTAGATTGGTCTTATTTGTATTGGAAAATTAAGACTGATTATTACCCCTTGGTCAAACTAGTTCTTAACATGGTGGCTAAGTTTATGTAACTAGCCCCTGGGCTGATTTTTGTACATGGGTAACTGCTGTATTTCTGCATTTTCATTCAGCCATCACTTTCCTAAAAAATGTGAGAAATATGAGGTTTATCATTTTATAAAACTTGGTCAATACATTTTTGTCAAAACTGTATTATTTGAACTTGTTTAAATCATTGTTTTTATAGTCATTTTTTGCAGTTATCATAGACATGTAGTTGTTTCAAAACTGTGTTGTTTTAGAAGAATTTAAACAGTTAGCCTATTGATGAATGTTGTGTATCATTAGTTGATTTCCTCCTTCGTCTCAATCCGGTTCAGCAGTGGTGCTTTTTTGGGGTCATTCATTAATTAATCAGTTCTTGGACCCCTTCTCTTCTCTGTCTACATGACATCACTAAATTCTGTCATTCAGAAACATGGCTTTTCATATCACTGCTATGCTGATGACACTCAACTCTACCTCTCATTCAATCCTGATGATCCGACAATAGCTGCACACATCTCAGCTTGTCTAACAGACATTTCTTGCTGGATGAAGGAAATCACCTTCAACTCAACCTTGCCAAGACAGAACTGCTTGTGGTTCCAGCAAACCCATCGTTTCATCACAATTTCACCATCCAGTTAGGCACATCAACCATAACTCCTTCAAAAACAGCAAGAAACCTTGGAGTTATGATTGATGATCAGCTGACCTTCTCGGACCACATTGCTAAAACTGACCGGTCCTGCAGATTTGCTTTATTCAACATCTAGAAGATCAGGTCCTTGCTTTCGGAACATGCTTCACAACTCTGTTCAAGCTCTTGTTCTGTCCAGGCTGGACTATTGCAATGCTCTCTTGGCAGGTCTTCCAGCCACTTCTATCAAACCTCTACAATTAATCCAAAATGCGGCAGCAAGATTAATTTTTAACGAGCCGAAATGAATGCACGTCACACTTCTGTTTATCAATTTGCACTGACTACCAATAGCTGCTGGCATAAAATTCAAGGCATTAATGTTTGCCTACAAAACCACCACTGGCTCTGCACCCCTTTACCTAAATTAATTACTTTAGACTTATGTGCCCTCTAGAAGCTTGCGTTCTGCAAGTGAACGTCGCTTTATTGTGCCATCCCAAAGAGGCACAAAATCAGTTTCACAGACTTTTAAATTAAATGTTCCCTCCTGGTGGAATGACATGCCCAACTCAGTCCGAGCAGCTGAGTCCTTAACCATCTTCAAGAATCGGCTAAAAACTAATCTCTTCCATCTTTTTTTGACCCTCTAACTCTAGCACTGTTTATCAATTTGCACTGACTACCAATAGCTGCTGGCATAAAATTCAAGGCATTAATGTTTGCCTACAAAACCACCACTGGCTCTGCACCCCTTTACCTAAATTAATTACTTTAGACTTATGTGCCCTCTAGAAGCTTGCGTTCTGCAAGTGAACGTCGCTTTATTGTGCCATCCCAAAGAGGCACAAAATCAGTTTCACAGACTTTTAAATTAAATGTTCCCTCCTGGTGGAATGACATGCCCAACTCAGTCCGAGCAGCTGAGTCCTTAACCATCTTCAAGAATCGGCTAAAAACTAATCTCTTCCATCTTTTTTTGACCCTCTAACTCTAGCACTCTCTATTCTAATTCTATTCTTTATTTTTTTTTAGAACTTGCCCCTTTTAGACTTCCACTCTATTCATTTACTGCTTGTTTTCTTAAAAAAACTAACTAACACTAGCTTCTCTAATGTTTTTGTATTCTATCAAATTTTTTCTTTTTATTTAATAAACAATTAACAAAAGCAAAAAAGGCCTCTAACACTAGCTTGCTCTATTCTTTTTCTATTCTATCGGTTTTCTTTTTAATTATTATATAATTTTAAAAAAAACCTTGCTACATGTACTGCATTAAGCTAACTGAGACATGATATAGCACTTGTATATCATTGCTCTTTTGTTGATTTTGATTGCTTCTATTGTCCTCATCTGTAAGTCGCTTTGGATAAAAGCGTCTGATAAATGACTAAATGTAAATTAATTTTTTTTGGTGTTTGCTAAGCTCAGTCCCCATTTGCTTACATGGAAAAATGTGAACATATTCAAAATGACTTTTTTTGGTTTGTTTGTTTTGAACTGAAAAAAAACCATACACGTGAATTGGAATGACATGCTCATAGAAAAGATATTCCCAAAAGAATAGGATCGGTATTTATCTTAATGCAGATTCTATTATAACATCTTATAAGATTCACTCCTAACCCATACATTCACTTTCTGCCCCTGACCTTTGACTTTAACACTTTCAACAGATTCTCAGGTCTGATCCTGGTGTGAGAAAGAAATGATTAACCTCTTTGTGGAGGATAAGAAGCTCTGCCTTTATTTAGTTACAGAGCTGTTTAAGAAAACGGGCTGTTATTTCACACACTCTCATCTGATACAAGAGCTGAGACACACTACGTGAAATATTTCATATTAAAGTGTCTGCTTGTTTGGTCAAGTCTAGAAATTTAGACTTGTGACCAAAATGTATTACAGTTGTATTACATTATCATATCAACATGAGTTTGAGTTGAGTAACATGAGTTTTACACAAACTTGTGGAGTTCATGTCAGTTCAAATGTTACTGTCAGTAAAGCAGAAGAAGGACATGGCAAATACTAGGACATTCATATATTCATTTATGTGAAAAACTTTGTATTAAATAAGAACAGTTCTAAATGTAAGCACTTTCACTTTTAGACCTCATTGTATCTGCATGTCTGTTGATGGTTTAAATAAGTTGATCAGTTACTGAGAAAATCAGCCTAGCTGTTATTTGTGTTTTATTTTGGTGTGCAGGTGTCACTACTCATTAGGCGAGATCTAATCGAGAGAGCTAAAGACTTTAACATCATCCTGGATGACGTGGCCATCACAGAGCTCAGCTTCAGCAAAGAGTACACCGCTGCTGTGGAGGCCAAACAAGTCGGTTAGTAGTACCAAAATATGTAATCTATGCACCATTTTATGCACTCTTGATAATGGTAATATATACAGTATATTGCGTACCCTAAAATAGCCTAAACGAAGCATCCTAATCTAACCAAAATTACATTGTACCTAGTCACCGGGCTGTTAGTTTAACGTGCTAATTAATTAGTTATGAAAAAATAACGCAATTAAAATATTTTAACGCAGTTAACGCACTGGCCCCACCCCCAGACCTGTATGTCATCTTACATTTCATGCAGTTGACTGTTGACAAGTATGATGCAGGGCAACAACTTCATAAATGCAATTATGCCCTAAAATTCAAGATATTGGTTTAAAAATGTTCCTGTATGAGTTTTTGTCTCATGATAAGCAATATTTACAGTTCAGTAAATAAGAAGTTAATATTGTGTTATATTTTAAACAATATTGTCTGTTTTTGCTCAGTTTTGGCAACAAAAATATTACCTATAAAGCCACAGCAGAACTGTTGTGCATCTGTGAGAAACACAGCGGTGTTTAGTTTCAGAATAAATCCGTATTTTGAACGAATCGTGTGAATCAATGATTCAAAAGCCCATTCATAAAGAGTCCCATTTACTGAATTCCTGAATGAATCAGTCGTTTGAATGAATCAAATGAATGAATGACTCATAAAGACATTTACCTACACCTGCTGGCAGTTTTAGTTTCTATATTTTATAGTATTATTTCATTTAAAGGGGGGGGGGGGATTTTAAAGGGATAGTTCACCCCAAAAAAAATGTATTATGTCATCATTTACTCAAACCTGAATGACTTACTTTCTTTTGTGGAACATGAAAGAAGGTATTTTGAAGACTGTTGGTAACAAAGCTGTTTTGGTTACCAATGACGGGAAAAAAATTATCATCTTTCATGTTCCATAGTTTGTTAGGCTGTTGTAGCCTAAACGTTTATGTGTAATAAATTGTTGAATCAAATAAAATATTTGTTTCTAAAGCTACTATTTGTAATGTCTACTTAATACTTTCTCATTTAACACAAAAATAGCTTTAATCTTTTGGGTGTATCTTTTTCACAGTCAAATTTATTTTGATTAATTAGATGAATTAATTGACACATCATGTAATTCTGCCCTACCAATAATATGACATGTTTACATTGGATAAATATATTAGGAAATAGAATTTTTGTAACAATGCAAAAGTCACTTTTGATTAGTTTTATGTAAAAAAAAAAAAAACTGACCTCAACCTTTTAAATAGTAGTGGATATTGCTGAAAAAATTAGTGAGTAAATATTGTCAAGTTCTGTTTTTCAAATTTAATCAATATGCTTTTTTCTATTTCATTTTTAAATTTCCCTTTGAGAAATTTCACTGTGTGAGAGTTGCAGAGGTAGAAAAATCAGCAACATTTATTATTTTGACATTTTGGTTATAATATATTAAAAACAAAAATAATTATCAGCTTATGGTATAGACTGTAATGTCTTAGAAGCATCCTTAAAAGCATTAAAGAGTATTTCTCAGAAAGAGCTTTGCTTATCCTAATGCTCTTCACTAGAGGGCACTCTGGTCATTCTATGACTTCGTTTTATTTCATCAGTATTCCCTATTGACCAAACAACAGTATACAACTTGCACAAAAGTGCATGAAATGTCATGTTGAAAAAGGATCTCCCATCTGTGTGGGAGACCTTTTTCTTTTAAATAACCTGTCTCTCTTGTTGATGTATAGCCCAGCAGGAGGCCCAAAGGGCTCAGTTCTATGTAGAGAAGGCCAAACAGGACCAGAGACAGAAGATTATACAGGCTGAGGGTGAAGCTGAGGCTGCTAAAATGGTATGCTGTTGCTGCTTTCTCCACTCCACTTCAGCACACATATTGACGATCACTGAAACAATGTCTCAACAATGTTTTATTCAAACTATAAGGGGTTTCCGTGGTTACTCTAAAATGTCCCAAATGCACTATTTTCAGCTACAAGCACCTCGTTTCATATAATTATTATTCCCTGTTATTATGTTCTAGATCTGTGAGTGGTAAATGACTGTAATTTTCAGATATAATTAATGAATACTGCTTCTGTGCTAATTAAGCCGCAGTCAGTTGTTGCAGTCATACATCTAGGCTATTCTGAACTGTTGCCCCCTCATTCTCAACAAGCTATTAGCAACCAAAACACATTTGAAAGCATTTGCTCTCTCTTTTTTGTTTGTGCGTTATGGACATTTCTCAGTTGTTCTTTCGATTTGTCATGTTTCAGCATTTACACTTTCAGATATGACTTTGCAGTTGGATTCTTTCCTGCTGATATGATGCAATTCTGTTTCTAAAACGGGCCGCAGGTCAATGGCTGTCTGCTGACGGTAAACAACCAAGGGTACAGAGTAATTTGCTTTTGTGTGTTTGTTTGTTTGTGCACTCCAGTTGGGTCAAGCTGTTACGAAGAACCCTGGCTACCTAAAACTCAGACGTATCAGAGCAGCCCAAAATATTGCCAAAACGGTAAGACAAAGAAATCATTGGTTGACTCATGTTAACAGATGCTGATACACTACCAGTTAAATATTTCTGGTACGTATGAAGTATTACAATTATTAAAATTAATATTTTTATTCAGCAAGGATGCATTAAATGAATCAAAAACGACACAAAAATATTTCTAATGTAATATAAATTTTCACTTTAGAAAGTTCAAAAGAACAGCATTTGTTTATTCCTCAAAGATGAAAAATATCAGTTTCCACAAAAATATTAAACCGCACGACTGTTTTGAACGTTGTAATAGTAGAATATTAGACTGGAGTAATGGTTGTTGAAAATTCTGCTTTTCCGTCACACATTTAATGTAATAATATTTCATAATAGTACTGTTTTTATTGTATTTTTAAGCAAATAGATGTAGCCTTGGTGAGCATAAGAGACTTAATCATGTGGTGTTTTCCTGTCAGTTCTGTAGCTTACAAGAGCAAAACATGACTTATTATTGCACATTATGTACACTGAGTCCTGCATGCTAAACATCGTAAGGGAAGAATAGACATCATATAATATGGTTTCAAAAAATATTATGCTACATAATCACATAAACGCATCTAGTTGCAAGATTTATTACCTTGAGAATAAATTTGAAAATGTATTCACTTTTGAAAGTCCAATCAAATGATTAATTTCATCACATTAGATCAAATTAAGCCAACCTAGTAGGTTATTTCAGTTATAGTAGTAGAGTATTCCAGGCATACTCTGCACAATTTACATACTAAACTAACCGTTTCTACAGTATTTGTATAAAAGTATGTATTATATAGAATATAATACAGAGTATAGTATTTAGTATATTATATATGTTATATAATATGTATTATTTATTAGTATGGTATTTAAAAAAAAAATTATAATAATGTCCTTGTCTCGTAATCTATGTATATCTTATCACCAGGTGGCAGCTTCTCAGAACAAGGTGTACCTGAGCGCAGACAGCCTCGTTTTGAACCTCCAGGACAGCTCCTTTGACAAGTAAGATCCTAACCAATGATCCTCACATAATTCTAAGCATTACGTCTCCCTTCCTCATCTGGTGGTGTTAAAAAGAGGAAAATCTTCTAATGAAGTATGTTGTTCTCTGATCTGAGCAGGACAACTCGACCTAACAGAGTCTAATACCATCCTCACATTATTTTTTATTTCTCTTCTTAAACGTAACTACTGAGTAGACTAAACACATATGCGTGTTTTGTCCAAAGCTCTGTTACTTAGTCTTAAATGTATTAATGCCCATATGTTAGCATAGTTCCCTCAGCGGTAATCTCTGCATTTGTCTTCTCTGTCAGCCTGTCACTGGGGAAATGAGGAGCATCATCCATGAAGAACATATGCATTCCATATGTAAGCGGTGTTTGCTGAGCCACTATATTAATGCCCCTGTCCTAAACGGGAATGTGAGCAGAGCCTCTCTCACAGTACAGTTCTGCTGGGGCTCAGATGAGACATGGGTCTGGCAGCCTTACAGGTTCATCTGTACATGTATACCTGTTTATACAGTCATTCAGGATTATTTTCTTGCACATTCAGCTCAAGAATTGGAGTTTTGGTATCAGGCAACTTTAAATACTAATGGTGATCACAAAATATACACTGCAAACAATAAATGGTCACTTGTTCATGTCAATTTTGCCCCAAGGTTTTTTTTTTAATTATTATTAGTATTACTATACCCATTCAATGTTCTCTATAAATTTCAACTTTATGAAGTGTTTGTTGACAGATGCTAATGTACTTGCAGACATTTTGATTAAATGATGTGTTTAAGACTATTTGTGGGGGTTATTTATTTTTTTGGAAATGTTTTTGAACCGTCACGTCATGTTTTTTTTTTTTTTTAAGTCTCTTTTGCTCACCAAGCCTGCATTTATTTGATCCAAAATACAGCAACAAAAAAAAAAAAAAAAGAAATATTTTTACTATTACCCATTCAATGTTCTCTATAAATTTCAACTTTATGAAGTGTTTGTTGACAGATGCTAATGTACTTGCAGACATTTTGATTAAATGATGTGTTTAAGACTATTTGTGGGGGTTATTTATTTTTTTGGAAATGTTTTTGAACCGTCACGTCATGTTTTTTTTTTTTTTTAAGTCTCTTTTGCTCACCAAGCCTGCATTTATTTGATCCAAAGTACAGCAACAACAAAAAAAAGTACAGAAATATTTTTACTATTTAAAATATACTTTAAAATTTAATTTATACCTGTGATTTCAAAGCAGAATATTTAGCATCAATACTCCAGGCACATGGTCTTTCAGAAATCATTCTAATATTCAGATTTGCTGCTCAAAAAACAATATTATTATTATGTTGAAAACCGCTGGGTAGAATTTTTCAGGTTTTTTTGATGAATAGGAAAGTTCAGAAGAACAGCATTTATCTGAAATAGAAATCTTTTTAACATTGTAAATGTCTTTATCATCACTTTTGATCAAAATGGGATGCTAATCCCCCCCCCAAAAATATATATAAATGTATATACACACACACACACACACACATATTCTGACTCCAAGCTTTTGAATGGTATAGTGTATAATGGTACAAAGGCTTTTTATTTCAGGTAAATGCTGATCTTTGGATCTTTCCGTTCATCAAAGAATCCTGAGAAAAGTACCCAATGCTCACCAAGCCTGCATTTATTTGATCCAAAGTACAGCAAAAAAAAAAAAAAAAGTACAGAAATATTTTTACTATTTAAAATATACTTTAAAATTTAATTTATACCTGTGATTTCAAAGCAGAATATTTAGAATCAATACTCCAGGCACATGGTCTTTCAGAAATCATTCTAATATTCAGATTTGCTGCTCAAAAAACAATATTATTATTATGTTGAAAACCGCTGGGTAGAATTTTTCAGGGTTTTTTTGATGAATAGAAAGTTCAGAAGAACAGCATTTATCTGAAATAGAAATCTTTTTAACATTGTAAATGTCTTTATCATCACTTTTGATCAAAATGGGATGCTAATCCCCCCCAAAAAAATATATATAAATGTATATACACACACACACACACACATATTCTGACTCCAAGCTTTTGAATGGTATAGTGTATAATGGTACAAAGGCTTTTTATTTCAGGTAAATGCTGATCTTTGGATCTTTCCGTTCATCAAAGAATCCTGAGAAAAGTACCCAACTGTTTTAAATATGAATAATAATAATGTTTCTTAAACAGCAAATCAGCATATTACAATGATTTCTGAAGGATCATGTGACACTGAAGACTGGAGTAATGATGCTGAAAATGGTAGTGTGTGTGTATGTGTGTGTATATATATATATATATATATGAAGTGAATTTTCAGGATGAATTAGTATTTGGAATGTAATAAAAAATTTACTTTAAAAATCTACTTTAATCTATTTACTAAAAATTATAAAACCTTCCATTTTAAATGACAAAAAAATCTCAGATTTTCAGTAGTCTCAGACTTTTTGTTTTGTTTTTTGTTTTTTCAAATTGGGGATTTTTGAGGTTGTAATACTCAGGAATGTTTAAAGAGAAACCTATAAATTGGATTCCAAGTAACTGACAGCAACATGCGGTGAACAGACATTGATTTCACTAAAAAGGAGGTTTAGTCAGTGGGTGGCGCCACATACAAAGCCAGTAGTTTCTTGTTGAAAATATCCTTTACATGCAATTCTGGAACCATGGAGATAAAGATGAGTCTTAATGTAGAGAAAGAGGTATATATATATATATATATGAAGTGAATTTTCAGGATGAATTAGTATTTGGAATGTAATAAAAAATTTACTTTAAAAATCTACTTTAATCTATTTACTAAAAATTATAAAACCTTCCATTTTAAATGACAAAAAAATCTCAGATTTTCAGTAGTCTCAGACTTTTTGTTTTGTTTTTTGTTTTTTCAAATTGGGGATTTTTGAGGTTGTAATACTCAGGAATGTTTAAAGAGAAACCTATAAATTGGATTCCAAGTAACTGACAGCAACATGCGGTGAACAGACATTGATTTCACTAAAAAGGAGGTTTAGTCAGTGGGTGGCACCACATACAAAGCCAGTAGTTTCTTGTTGAAAATGTCCTTTACATGCAATTCTGGAACCATGGAAATAAAGATGAGTCTTAATGTAGAGAAAGAGGTGTGGCAAGGGACTTGTCTGCTTGTGTGCATGTCTCTGGTACACAACACGGATTAACTGAACGCTTGAGAGCACGTTTCCTCAGAAATAGGGTCTCTTGTGACTATTAAAATCTCACTGGATTAGAGTGGGCGCTCATCAGGCGGGGTTTGAAGGGGCTTAGTGCATTATCCCATTGGTAATATTCATGTGGAGGAAGAGAGTATGGAGAGGGTGGAGCCAGTGAAATACTGCATAAGACCACACCTCTTTTTTACCTCAGCTTATAGAATTCAGTGGTATTTTTTGAACGCAGAAACCCTTGATGGGTGAGTGGCTGCATTTTGTCTTATAGGTTGCCTATATGGCATCTGTGTTATTGGAATATATTCCATATATCTAGTGCCGCTGTTCTCTTAACCTCTTTTTGTGTGGTTATGCATATACTGGTTCCGGTTTGATCTGCTGAACGTGCTGCGGTGAACGCTTTAATATGCAAATTTGAATGGAGGAGATGTCTGTCACATTTCCACCCCCAACCCTCCCTTTCCTCAATCCTCTCTTGCCCCTCCCCTCCCTGGCCATGCTTAAACAACAGCAGATTACTACTCAGCTGGTCCATCTCCATGGAAACGCTGACCTCATACTGGGACAAGAGATCTGGGCCAGTCACCATGGCGATTCACCAGGACAGTAGACTTGGTCTCTCTTACCTATAGCTCGATGCAGCTTTGCTGCTATTTCTGGAGGTCAACAGTACAACGTTCTCGGATCATGCTGTTTTTCCCACCATGCACTGTATGCTGCAGATAATTGTTTGCTGTGCTGCAGTTCAAGAACCAACTTGCTAACTGTGCGCTCATGCTAGATGTGTGACCTACATCCCACTTCAAAGTCGTGATGCTCTGCAGTTTGTCTGCGGTGCCCTTGCCACAGAATCTGATCTACAGAAATACACACTGAATTATTTGCTTAGCCATTTGCACTGAATAAAACTTAATATTTTAAACAATGCAGCATGAATATATGCACCTCATATGTTGAAAAGCATTTTATGTTCGTAATACAATTGAGCAATGCAAGCCTAAGGAAATCATACGTTTAGTGCATTGATTCCACCCTCTTAGTTAAGTTTAATAGCAACTAAGCAAATGAAGTTTCCAAAATTGAAGGAAACGACTTATGGCATCTTATTGTAAAATAACAAAAACTGCATTGCTTTGATCTAAATGCAGTTTGGTTTTTTTTCTTCAACAGGATATACAGTGGGGAAAAAAAGTATTTAGTCAGCCACCAATTGTGCAAGTTCTCCCACTTAAAAAGATGAGTGACCTCTGTCATTGCCAACAAAGTGTATATAACAAAGTATTGAGATGAAATTTTGTTATTGACCAAATACTTATTTTCCACCATAATTTGCAAATAAATTCTTTAAAAATCCTACAATGTGATTTTCTGGATTTTTTTTTCTCATTTTGTCTCTCATAGTTGAGGTATACCTATGATGAAAATTACAGGCCTCTCTCATCTTTTTAAGTGGGAGAACTTGCACAATTGGTGGCTGACTAAATACTTGTTTGCCCCACTGTATTTTAAAGTAGAACCAATCGATATAGGCGGTTTTCATCAACCACAGTTAACCTGAAGGTGAGTTAGGTGATGCTTGGTGATAAAAAAGCTACAGGGCTTTCGTTTCCAGGTTGAATTCGCTCCCCTGGAGATGAATTGATGAATTGGTGCCATCCGTAGTCAGAGAAGGCCTCCACATTAATTTACTGAGTGGATTTAATTAACCTGTTTCTTTTTTGTGGTACCCTCATTATGGTGCCAAATGGGATTTGGAAAGCTTGCCCTAGTTTGGTTAATATTGCTCCTTTTTTGTCTTCCTTTTTTTCTCCATTTGCCACCGTTTAGGTCACACTCAAGGCAAGCTTATGCAGAGATCCTGCCTGGCTTTGGTGTTCGTAGTTGTCTGAAGTCTCTGTGCACCCTTTCTTTAGACAATCCCCCCTATTTAAAAGTGTGCTTTAATTGCAAATCCATGGACTCTCTGAAACGTTGAGAAATGAATTAACTGTTTTTTTAATGCTTCCTGCTACCTAAGGAAACACTTGTGTCTTTGTTTCTTTCTAGAAAAACAGGAATGCTAAGTGGAATATTGGAAGTGTGTTAACCTTAGCCTCTGGTTCACAAGTAGGTACAAAATTTGAATCGTGCCTTTTTGCGTGAGGAGCGATGATTCTCACACATCATGGAGAGATGTTATGCAATGAGCGTACGGCTGTATAGTTCATGCGAGTTTCTAAGGGACAGGAGGAATTAGTGCTAATTTTGTATTTAGTTTGTTACATATGACTTTCTATTCATGAATAATGATTAAACACTCTTAAAAATAAAGATACACTGTAAAAAATGACCGTGAATTTAACGGTAAAAGACTAAAAATGCTACAGTAAAATCCTGTTAAATGGTTAACGGTAAATTCCCCTACTATATACAGTAAAGAAAATATTGGACATTAATTTTACGGTAGTGTAGCGTTTTTTGGAAGTGAAAAAGACTATAATTTACAGTGAATAACCGTAAATTGACATTCCCAGAATTCCCTGCGTTACATTTCAAATTTGATGTTTTTTTGTTGAAACGACTGTTTCTTAGTTTTTTCTTATCAGTTTTGTATATTAGGGTTGTGTGTTACACCTAATGTTGTTAAATGAATGTTTATTATGTTGCATGAATTTCAGATTCATGTGTGTTACCATGATGGTGTTTGTGTGAATGACACTGCACCTTCTATATATGTTATTATTTAAAAGCTGCTTGTGATGGGCTTTGGTTCATCGTGTGAATTTCTCATCACCACCTGCATTTGGTGGTTATCAGTGTATTACAAAGGTGCAAAACAGATTTCAGTACTTCAATAGGTTGGTATATTAACATTATAACAGTTAATAAAATTACGGTATTTAACTGTAAATTTAAGTTAAAACCTAAAACGTTGCTACCGTATTTTTTACGGTAAAATTCCGGCAACCACAGCTGTTCAAATGTTTACACTAAGAAAAAGTCTTCTTTAAGAACGGTTCACCAAAAGGTTCTTTCTGGAACCCAAAATAGTTCTTTATGGCATCACAACGAAACCTATTTATTCTTGTGAATGTTACGATACATTAGCCACATGCTTAAGGAATATTTATATTTTGGTCCTCTTCCTAAATTGAGAACTACAAGATATCTGTAAAACTATAGACATTGAAGAGTATTTCTGCAAATCTTTCTTGTTTAGTTGAAATTGTCTCCTGACATTCTCTGAAATACAAAGCTTGTTGGGTTTTATCATATTTTTCCAAAGTAGCAGCAGCAGCTTCCTCTTTCATTGTATGTCAGGAAACAGGCCCTCAGTCCCTCCATGTAGGTTCCCACAGGTACAGCGTCTGCGCATCAGTGCACGTGTCTGGCCTCCATGTGGACAACTGATAGAAACTGCTATTCAGTTCTGACTGCGTTTAGCACAATGGCCCTGCTAACATTAGTCAGCTTGTGACATTTTCCTGTTCAACTCCTCACAAAGTCACTCAGTTTGAGTGTGGTTTTCCATTTAGGCAAGTTTGGATTTTTTATTTAATTTTTTTGAAGCTAAAGTTCTTTTGCATTGGACGGTGGCAGATCTTAATGCGAGCTTGCAGTTGGTTTTTAGTAGGTGCAGGATTTATACAGACAAAAGGTATGGAGAAGTTTGGGTACACATAACCAAAGTATGTTGTTTTCACTAGAAGACTGAGTTATGACATTTTGATGAAGCACTATGAGGTCAAATAAAATGTTGAAACATAAATGGATAAATAGGTCACAATAGCTGTTTTCACTTATACAAGTATAGGCCATACTTGAATAGGGAAAAACTGAAACCTCTAAAACGGTTGTTTCTGGAATCTGGAATTTTGCTTAAGGGCGAAATATTTCCTTGTGAAGATTCCACATTGGGATCAGGTTGATCACGCAAATTCACCAACAGAAATCTGCTTGATTTGATAGTGACTTCCGTGTCCACTGCTTCTTACATTGCTGAACTGTAGACATCAGAATGTACCTTTTTGCCTGCAAAATTTCACTGACGTGACCTCACTTTAAGGCAGTCCTTTCTACAGCTTCCATATTGTGTTATGACTTTTCTTGTTCATTTTTATATCATATCTCTGGCTCTGCTTAGATGTACAATCACATTACAGTTTTATGTGTCTTTCAGTGGAAAGGTACAAGACACTGTTACATGTCATAGGATCTGTGGCATCTTACCTTTCTTCTACTTTGGGTTAAACAGACCCCTGTGTGTTTATCAGGTCTACTCCCACTAATGACTCTGTGTTGGGCACAGATGGTGAGCACTGAGGATCTCCAGGCTTTGACACAGTCAAGGCTGATTATCGGAGTCTCTCAGGGCTCTTCCCCTGTGTGATTACATGGCCTAAAGCCAATATGGAGGACTTTCCCTATGATGACTTACTTTGCAATTAAACGGGGCACATTTAGTTGTCATTAAAACCCATTGCTCTAATTAGGTGAATAATTGTATACTAACCATAATTGCAGTGTAGATCTACATCTCAAAGGGACACGTTTTCCCTATATTTATATTCACCTCAGCAACATTTGAGCCTCAACATCAGCTCTCAGTTTGTTCCTAAACTTAATGACTGCAATCGACACAGCACATCATTCAGCCAACAAATATTACTATTACTTTAGCCATGCTGTGATAATGTATAAACTATCACCTCACCTTTCACTTATGATGAATATTTAATAAACAGTTCAGCAGGACACTCCCATGCATCTGTTGCTGGCCCCCAAGGGTTTCAACTTACAACAAGAGGGGGAGGGGCCACTGAAGGAGTGAAACGTTTAGACTTAAAGCAAATTTTCCCTCGTTTTTTCTATACCAATTCAAGCATGTTTCATAATTTGTTTTGCATATCTATTTTAACAAATTATATATATATACTGTATATACATACAAAGAAAATTCTTCAGACTGATGCTATCTTCCCCCCCCCCCCCCCCCCTTGATATCTTCAATGCCAAAGTTCAAATTGAGTGCACAGACGATTCCACCTGGCTCACAAATGTTGTTTTGTGTGGTGTTATCATTATCATGGTCTGTTTCAGTTCATGGTGCAAGTGAGAGGTCTGGCTTGTTCCTGCATGTGTTTGCTCTGTCTGGCCACAAGAGGAGGCTAGAGTACTGAGATCACAGACACATGGATTCATGAATGTTGGGGCCTTTTAGATCACACTAAAAGTAACGATAAAAATATTTTGAAGTCTTTATAGCTCTTCCTGTGGCAGCTTGTTTTATGGGCTCAGACTCTAGTGTGGGAGTTTTATTGGCCAGTCACTGTTAATTTGTTCTTGGGTTTAATCATTGCATGAACGTCAAAGCATCTAGTCAAATATTGCATATTTATTTAAGGAATTAAATTACAGAATATATCACGAAAAGGCAACATTCCAGCATAAAGTGGTGACTGTGCATAATGACAGTAAATAAACTACTAAGAACAAAGTCCAACTCCTGCCCACTTGAATGAGCTCCAAACATGGTCTGATTGCTCCAGTTTGATCAAGGTATGTTGCTTTGCTTTAGTAAAAAATTAAGTCTTTATCCCCCACCCCATGTTAAATACATGGTAGACAACAATGTCTACAAAGTAATCTTTGGTAAATAGCACCTGTGCATTTATTTTAAAGAATAATATATTAAAAATATCATATCCTCTGATATTTTGACTGTTTAAACAAAACAATTAAAGGAGAAAATTTTTTTTTATTTCCCCTATGTGAGAGAGCCGTGGATAGTTATACAAGGCATCGAGGGCCAAGCTGAGACAACGTTAATTTTTAATCTGAAAGGAAAGACTGTTGTGATAGGGTCCATGGGAAAGTCCTCTGCTCCTCTTCCTTGTCCTCTAACCTCAGAAAATGGTGTCAGTGTCCACAACAGAAAAATATTATAGTTGCATTTACACTTATGCATTTAGCGGACACTTATATCTGAAGTGACATTCAAAGGTGAAATATAGCAATTCATCAAAGTGCAAACAATATTCATAATATACAATGACAGGTTTATTAGACAACTAGATTAGGAAGCAAGCTAGAGAACAAGAGAAATACAGAGAATAGTTTTTGCTTTTTGAAAGATGTGATGGTTTCAGCAATTCGGATGGAGGTGGCAGCTTAGTCTACCAGAGAGCAACAGAGAGGGTGTTTGAGAATTATATATATATATATATATATATATATATATATATATTTTTTTTTTTTTAA
>NW_015506098.1:235993-244246 GCF_001515645.1 Sinocyclocheilus grahami | reverse complement strand
ATATATATTTTTTTTTTTTTAAGAAACAACAAGGCGTAGCTTAGTCAGTGACCTGAGCTGGTGGGATGGAGCATACATTTGTAGCGAATACATTTGCTCTGATACTTTATGCATTCCATAATATCCTTTGCTCCAATATCTCAACTGTTACTATAAGCCACCAATTGACTCTTAATGTGCTTGATGGGCAGAACGTGTCTCAGAGTCTCAGTTTTAGTGACAGTTCTGTGAGGAAATGTGGTTTTGTGGACAAACTGAAAAATATAGTCTCACAATTGTTCTCTCTGCTCTAAGGACTTATGTATAATAAGCTCAGTTCTTGTCCCTGATGCCCAGTCGCTGTTTTTCTCTCTATTATGTTTGTTTTCTATGTGACTGTGAAGGCTTCTTATTAAAACTAATGAATAAATACACAATGCAGCCATTATGCCTGTGACATTCCTATAGTTTCATTACACAATGTGTGTTGCAGCTGAGGAGAGGACTTCTTCAATGTCCTGGGAATGAAAATAACCTTGTCCAGTGGAGGGAAATGTTTCATATTTTGATACTATTTGTTGCATCTTAGTCAGACAAATATTTCAGCGACTCTTCTATGAACTATTCTCAACATTAGAATAACATCCCTGACTGCAATGATCCGACTTTCCCAGACAACAGACAATGTGCGACAAATGAATAAAGGAGGGCAGTATCTGCAAACAGTTTAGGTAAATCAGGAGAAGAGGGCAAAATAAATTTAGGGGGAGAATCAGGATTTCTCTGCAAGAGGTTTATTAAAAGAAGAGAGATACTGCTACATTCATAAACAATAAGTAGAAATTTGTCATACTTGAAAATGTAGAGTTTAGTTTCATATTAAAGTAAGATCATAATGGTTTTAACAAAATTCTACCTTTGACTTACATTATTTCGTTATATATTTTCACAATTTGAGTTGAATTACTGAAATAAATGAACTTTTCCATGACATTCTAATTTATTGAGATGCACCTGTATATAAATTTTTTCGTTTTTTTTCTTGGGATATTAATAAATTCGATACTTTTGGTTCCACTTTTCAGTCGACCAAGTAATGTTAATGAAGAATCGTGTGGCAATTTCTGTTGCTCACTGTTTGCTTGTTCATCACTCCTATAGGATACATTTATATGAGTTGTAGCACTTTAAATATGTACTGTAGGTGAGTGTGCTTCACTGATCAGCTATATAAAAACTCCTTGGCTTCAGGCACTTTCTGCTGCATACTCCAAATCCTTTATTGCACTTTATTTATGTTAGACCATAAAGTAATTTGAGCTCAACCACTTCAAAAAATGAAAAAGGTACACACTATAAGCAGAAATGTGTGAACAAGCATTTTCCCACAAATTATAGACGTAATGTCTATATTCAGGCCTATATTTTTTACGTTCACTTTCACCACACTTTTTTTTAAAGGTTTATGAAAATGAATTAAAATAGGCGTATGTTCATTCAAAATGTAAGAGATTAGGAAAAATCCAAAAGTTAACAAGTAGCACAGATGTGATTGGAATATCTGAGTTAGATATGAGTGAGTGACGTGACATGTGGCCAAGTATGGTGACCCATACTTGGAATTAGTGCTCTGCATTTAACCCATCCAAAGTGCACACACACAGCAGTGAACACACACCCGGAGCAGTGGGCAGCCATTTATGCTGCGGCGCCCTGGGGATTCGGTGCCTTGCTCAAGGGCACCTCAGTCATGGTATTGAAGGTGGGAGAGAGCACTGTACATTTACTCCCCCCACCTACAATCCCTGCCGGTACGAGACTCGAACCCGCAACCTTTGGGCTACGTGTCCGACTCTCTAACCATTAGGCCACGACTTCCCCCATGGACTATGGACCTCACACTCTAAAAAATGCTGGGTTAAAAAGGCACAGTGCTCGTTTACTTCTAAATCCCCCATTCATTACCGTGTAGTTTGTGGCTAACAGACATTAGGGCAGGTTTGAGGACGCGTTAGATCGGTCGATGGCTGAAAGTTTGCCGGTTTGAAGCATCAATCGATAGGAAATCTCAAATATAATAATAAAACGAGTTGGTAACCCATTTGATGGGATTAAAGAAGCGCAGACATCAAGTAACTTCGAATTCCCGCTGTTCGGGTTTAACTCCATGTCCGATAACGACTGATTCTGATGCAGGCAGCCGATACGCGGAACTTGGATAACGTTAGACGCTGCAGTGCATCGGATTTCAAAGCAAATTACGTTTTCTGGTAAAAAAAAAATAAAAATAAAATATATATAGTGCAGAAATGTTATACTCGAACCGATTGACGTTCAAATATTAAGACATTGTTGTGGCGGTGCCGTAGCCTATGTCTCGTACGCGAAAGCCCTTTAATCTCACAGTTGATATGCTATCTCAAACATTGAATAATCTGTCTAATGCTGTCGTTGTATATTTCCGACGACTTGATATTTTTCCATGTGTGACTGCAACGTGGGCTTGTTGGTTTACTAGTTTGAAGCCAGAGACGTCGGTGAATTTAAGGGGGCGGTCCTAGTTGATGTGGTTGATAAACGGCTTAAGGGCTAAAGATTATATAAACGAATTAATGAAAACGTTCGCATGGGTAAGGCTCGTTTAACTGCTTTTGGTAAGGCTTTAACTGAACCAAAGCCGTCAACGCAAATTCAAAGAGCCCATGAAATCATGCCGTTTATGACGGGTTGTTTTTTTTGCCTAGTTGTCAATTCTGCGACTGCGCGAACTAAATCCTGGTTAACGTGACGGTGGTGGCGTGCGTGCCGAACTCTGTGGTGTTCGGAATGAACAGCTCGTGAAAGCCGTGCGTGTGCGTTTGTCCTTGATTAGATTTCGGCATCGACTCCCTGAACCACAGTCCAGTGCTTCTGAATTATCCATCTTGATTGGTGTTTTTTCGGAAGGCACGCCAAAATATGGTAGTTTATTGGATTTACCTTTTACAATACCAACAGCCGCCGAATCTCACTTGAGTGTCAGATTACAGACGAGCTCACTCGGTAAAAGGCGGGAGCAGGAGTCGTTGATTGACAGCTAAATTATCTGCTGCAGCCAATGAGGCGTCAATGTCAGAGGGACGTCATTAGAGATGCAATTTCAATTTGTGCGCATAGGGGGCGTTTTGCTCACGTCAGTCGTAATCTGCATCGACTCTGCCTATTGGAGACAGATGGCTCCAGTCTGACGAAGTTAAATGTTTCAAAAAAGCAATTTTTTTTTTTTAATGTAGGACTTGAAGGAGAAGAAGCTCCTTGAGGAGAAGGAAAATGGAAAAGATGCCACTAATGGAAAGGTAAATGAATGCTTGGCCAATGTTCTTGACCTCTCTACTATCGAACTACTTGAGTTTCATTGAGATTATGCACTTTTACAATGACCTTTTCGAAATTGTGTGAACAGGAGAATGAAGAGAATGGAGAGCCTGAAATTGATGATGAAGAGGATGATGAGGTGGATGAGGAAGAGGAAGAGGAAGGAGAGGGTAGGTGCAACATTTGAGAAGGTGTTCACATTTTTCTGACGTGACAAATTAGTTTAGGTTTTAATCATGTGGCTACTGGTCAACTACTATAGGTGATGAAGAGGACGAGGATGAAGATGATGATGAGCTAGGTGGAGGAACAAAACGGACTGCTGAAGATGACGATGAAGATGAGGAGGTACAATCATGAATTGCTGCCTAAAGAATACTGAATTCTTGTCTTCATAGTACATTTTAATAAAACCTTTTTTTTTTTTTCTTCTTCAGGATGATGTTGACCCCAAGAAGCAGAAGAAAGATGATTAAAGGATTTTCATATTGCTGAGCAGGTGTAGACGCCTCCGCTTTAACCCAAACTGTTGGAGCCAGTGGCATAAAGGACTCAAATACATAAAACATGGTCATTTTCAAGTTTGTCCCCCATGTCAACCAACTTCACCCCCAATTAAAAGTTTTCTAGAGAACCGACCACAACTCAGATTTTCAGCGTTCACAACGAAATACGCAAGACAAGGATTTGTTTGTATTTTTATTTACATTTTATATTTTTGTACATATTGTGAAGAGATCAGCCACTTTATCATGATCTCCTGTGACCAAAACGGTGCTTCTTGATAGAAATTTTACTTGTTTGACCATGTCTTGATATTTCAACATAAAGACAACATGTATAAAATCAACAGTCATTGAACTCAGAGCATTCCAGTAAATTTTATGTATGAACTTTAGTTGTACCATAAACTAGTTTTTGTATGGGATGGCTAGGCCAAAGAAAAGGAGTTTTGGTTTCTTTTGACTTGGTTTTGTCTACATTGTTTTACCTTGGCCTGTTTGTTGTATGTGTGGAGTTTGTTGTTCAACAATAAACGTAACTTTTATTTTGTGAGTTACACCAGTTTTTTTTTTTTGTTTGTTGCAAAATCCCATACATTTGCTGTTCATTGAGAGACCAAAATAGGTGTAGTTAGAAAAATGCATTGATAATGCCTATCCTTCAATAGGTGTTGACTCAAAGAGCATCTGATGAGCCACCAATTAATTCGGTTCATGAGACACTTCAATTCTTGATCAGTTTAAGACTCCTATGCATAATTAAAATAAACCGATTTTATGTGGTCAAACTGCGGAATGATTTGTTACACACCGAAACATTAGATATGCAAACTGGCATGATTCCACAATATTATTCATTCTGGAAAAGCTAAAAGTAAAAAAAGCGTTTTTGTAAAAGCCATCCTCTCATATCCTTCAGCAGAGCTAACACTTTCAAAAAGCAGGTTTTCTGTTAGGTATTCTATTCTAAAAGCATATTTTACATGCACACATTTGTTTAGAAAGGGAATGGTGGTATGATACTGCTGGAAGCAGGCTTTTAACATGCATTGCGCTTTTACATCTGTGTCCTCACTGCCGTCACACAGCTGCCTGAGATTTCCCCACTAGACTTGTAAGTGCAGGTCATTTGGCTCTGCAGACATGTACAGTGCGTGTGTGTTTGGCTAAAACACTGGCTGATGTCATGTCTAAGTAGGCGTCTATTTCAGACTTCTATGTCACGGTCAGGTTTGAGGAGAGTGGATACTTGTGGTCTAGACTGTAGAGCAAGTGGATGAGTGTGGATGTGTTTGAAACCAATCGGCCACATTATGCCTTTTTTTTTTCTTCAGAGACATTTACTTCGAAAGAAATCCTCAACCTACTATGATTCCATCAAATACACCATTCAGCTCAGAAAACAGCAGCTTATATGAAAATACTAAATATTCCACATGGTATTTGGGTTTTATATTTCACCTCACATTTTGTCTTACTAATTCATGCCTAGCATATCTCTTCACATTTTCCAGTTTTCAGTGCAAACATGTGCTTTGATCTTGATAAGAGAGGAGCTGCTTAGTCTAGACCGGATGGCTGTCCACCAGCCTTCACTCAAGTGCATCTCAATATGCAGGCAGCAGCTTGAGTGTTTGAGGCTCCAGCAGCACTACAGCTGGTATGTGACAACAGCATGACGCCAATCTATCAAACACGTGTTAATGCACGTCAAGATGTTGGCAACTGAAATTCAGTGAACTAGCGTACTCTAGCTTGACAAAAAGCACAGCGGCTTTTACATACTAAGTAAGGGGGCATACTAAGTAAGTTAGTATGTACTTACTAAGTTGGTGATGAATAGGAAAGGAGGAAGTGAGCATTTAAAAACATGCACTAACTGAAACACAGTAGCAAAAGGTGATTAACAAATTCAAAAGTTAAAAAGATCTGCCTAAGATAGCCTACTACAGACGTTCAAATAAGTTAACACTTTATTATTTTGAAAGATTTATTAAATAATCTTACCACATGTGCAGAGATGTAATAACAACGCCCGAATCGATGAATATCCCGTCAAAAAAAAAAAATTCTCCACGATCAATTAATTTTTCTCTTTGTGACAGCCTAATTAAAAACTAAAAATCTTTGCGGATAATGAAAACGGACAAATCACAGGTAAAACACGGCCCATGTTATACTGAAGTTTGTGTAAAATAACAACTTGTCTATATCCTCATTAACATTTATATATAAGCGCGGTGCCTACAGACTGCACGAGTTCTCGGTAGATATGACCAGTGAAGCGCGTCCCATTCAAACAGATCGTCCACCGCTTGTCTCGTTCAAATTCAGCGTCCTCTTCCGCCGCCTACTGGCTACCAAAGCTATTGCACATCAGCTACGTCTCATTACAATAGGCGAGGAATAGAAAGGGTCTTGAGGGCACTCCCCGCATAAAGTGAAGCTATGGAACAACGAAAGTATTTTAGTAAAGAACAAGTCGATTTTTCTTTAGAATTGGCATGAAAAAGGTATTAATTATCTTTGTGATATACTAGATCCTCAAGGGAATGTTTACTCTTATCGTGATTTCATATTTTAAATACAATTTCCCTGTGGTTCATAAGGAATTTCTTACAATTGTTAAAGCTATACCTAATGGCCTTGTTCACTTAATGAAATGGCATCTATCATTTGAAGAGATTATAAAAAGGGAACCGAATTTTTTGGTTGATGCCAAGTGCATTTATGACCCAAAATGTAATAATACAATTATAAGAAATGTGTTTCAGTCAAGGAAAAGAATAACTCCAAGGGGATTTTTATCTTTAATAGATAAGATTAATTGGAAAAAAGCATGGCTCTTACCTTATAAATTCTGTGTCCCCAACAAAGTAAAAGAATTACATTTAAAGATTTTGCATAATATATACCCCACTAATGAGATTACATCCAAATTTGGTAATCCTCATCTGAATTGTAATTTCTGTAATGTCAGCACTGAGTCTATTGATCATCTTTTTTTCAAATGCCCCCTTGTTAAGGAATTTTGGTCTGACGTGTCAAAATTATTTTCTTCAAAGTCTAATGTAGACATTGATGTTACTATGTGTGATATATTTAGTTATTTTTCTCATTGTAAACATAACATAGAATATATAGGAAATGTATTTATTTTATTGGGAAAATATTATATTCATAAATGTACATTTTCTTCAACATCTCCAAAATTACCTAGTTTTCTTTGTGACTTTAACTACTTAATTATAACACTAAAAAATATTAATACCAAAAAAAGTGTCACATTTGTGAAACTGTATAATGATCTGCTGAATGGTACATAATTCTTGATTTACTACCTCTGTATTTTCTGTTTTATCTATGTATTGTTTCTTTTTTATTATTATTATTTATTTATTTTTCTCTCTTCTTTGTCTTCCTATATAATTTCTGTATTCATAATATCATCCAATGTTACATTAATTGTTAAGTGTTTATTCTTGCAATAAAAAAAAAGGGTCACGAGAGAGCCAAGATATTTGTCATTTATTTTTCTCTTGTAATGTTTCATCACTTTTCTGGAAAGATTTGAGTTCCTATTGTTTTTCTAAAGTTAATATGAACTGTAATTTACACATTAAGGATGTTGTTTGCTTTTTTGAAAACCAAAACAAATCTTTAGAATCTACTGCTAACTTTCTTATCCTTCTGGCAAAATTCTATTTTAACAAACAAAGGTTTCTTAAGAAAATACCTACTTTTATTGATTTCTTATGTGAAGTAGAACATTTAATTAAATCACTAAGAGTAATAAATAACAAAAAATGTATTTCTTTTTTGAAGAGATATGATGAGATCTTTCATGTACTGTGATTAATACTTTATACATTTTTTTAAAATCCTCTTTTCTTTATTTGTTCTGTTCCTGCCTTTCTTTATGTTCTTAAAAAAGCTATTTAAATGCATCTTTCTCTTTTAACCAGGGCTGTCCAAACTCGGTCCATACAACTTTGCATACACTACACATAATGTATCAACAATACATCCAATGTCATCTGAACATATGGAAAAGAAGAGAAGAAAAAAATAAGTTGACAATGACTGTTAAAAGCAGGGCTGTCCAAAGCCGGTGTCCTGCAGAGTTTAGCTCCAACTTGCCTCAACACACCTGCCTGGAAGTTTCTATGCCTAGTAAGAGCTTGATTAGCTGGTTCAGGTGTGTTTAATTAGGGTTGGAGCTAAACTCTGCAGGACACCGAGTTTGGACAGCCCTGCTTTTAACAGTCATTGTCAACTTATTTTTTTCTTCTCTTCTTTTCCATATGTTCAGATGACATTGGATGTATTGTTGATACATTATGTGTAGTGTATGCAAAGTTGTATTACATTAATGTCATCTCTGAATTGTTTGCAAAAAAAAAAAAAGGGTCTTAAA
>NW_015506098.1:214712-235182 GCF_001515645.1 Sinocyclocheilus grahami | reverse complement strand
GTCCTGCAGAGTTTAGCTCCAACTTGCCTCAACACACCTGCCTGGAAGTTTCTATGCCTAGTAAGAGCTTGATTAGCTGGTTCAGGTGTGTTTAATTAGGGTTGGAGCTAAACTCTGCAGGACACCGAGTTTGGACAGCCCTGCTTTTAACAGTCATTGTCAACTTATTTTTTTCTTCTCTTCTTTTCCATATGTTCAGATGACATTGGATGTATTGTTGATACATTATGTGTAGTGTATGCAAAGTTGTATTACATTAATGTCATCTCTGAATTGTTTGAAAAAAAAAAAAAAAGGGTCTTAAAACGTTAAACTTATTTTGAAACTTGAAACGCGTTCTATGTGATCAAAGATTACATCTCATAACACACGCAAATAAAATCCATATCTTTAGGAACTGAACATTACGCAAAATGATCATGTTTCATCATGTTTGAAAATAAAGATTTAAAAAAAATTATAATATGAGTCATTTAATAAGATAAACTAGACAGTAAATCTCACACTGACAAAGTCTTTGTTTAAAAAAAAAGAGTACTGCACTCTTAAAAATAAAGGTGCTTCACGATGCCATAGAAGAACCTTTTTGTCTAAATGGTTCCATAAGGAACCTTTAACATCTGAAGAACCTTTCTGTTTCACAAAAGGTTCTTTGTGGCAAAATAAGGTTCTTCAGATTACAAAAACGCAAGAAAGAGATGGTTCTTTAAAGAACCTTTGACTGAATGGTTCTTTGTGGAACCAAAAATGGTTCTTCTATGGCATCGCTTGAAGAACCTTTTGAAGCACCTTTATTTTTAAGAGTGTGTGACATCATAGTACTTTAAGATTGCCATATAGGCAATATATGCATATGATACTCCAAAGTACATCCATGCTATGTGGAAATTGTTTTTGTTAGTTCCTCCTTCCAACCTTTTATTCAGCAATTGTTAGTCAAACTTTACATTCTAGCCACGGTAAGTTCCAAGTTTTTGTCTCCAAACCCTATACAAATGCAGCTGGCCAGTTGCTTTTTTAAAACCCAGCTGACCCAGCTGTACCCGTTGATGCATTCGATTGGGGATTGGGGGAGGGGTAAAATCCCCCCACCACTATCATTACTTTCCTCCCCCACCATCACCGCCTCCACCCCCCATCGTACATTCACACCAGCTTGCCTTTTGTTACCCCACCTTTCTTGAACCAAATCAGCCTTTGCTTAGTAACGTATAGTCAAGGGACATCTTGTGTTGGATACAGCAAGTGCCACTGAAAGAAAGCAAATGGCAGGGGATGTTGTTAATTGTCCCTGAAGGCAAAGCTGTGGCTGCTTGTCCGGCCCAATGAGATTAATTGTAATGAGTGTCCTTGTGAAACACGATAGCTTTGAGATAAAGGTGAGATGTAAGTGGTCCCCTCGTATTAGAGTTTGGGTGAAATCATTAGGATTAATGAACACAGCAACCAACTCAATTCATGGGCTGAAACTCTCACTTGAATAACCCTGGATTATTTTTAGGCATGTATTTTAAGAGTTTATGATTAAAAGAATGCTGTTTTGAGCTACATATATCTATATGTATATACATACAGGTGCATCTCAATAAATTAGAATGTCGTGGAAAAGTTCATTTATTTCAGTAATTCAACTCAAATTGTGAAACTCGTGTATTAAATAAATTTAATGCACACAGACTGAAGTAGTTTAAGTCTTTGGTTCTTTTAATTTTGATGATTTTGGCTCACATTTCACAAAAACCCACCAATTCACTATCTCAACAAATTAGAATACTTCATAAGACCATACTTTCTGGAAAGTATGTTCATTTACTGTACATGTACTCAATACTTGGTTGGGCCTCCTTTTGCATGAATTACTGCATCAGTGCGGCGTGGCATGGAGACAATCAGCCTGTGGCACTGCTGAGGTGTAATGGAAGCCCAGGTTGCTTTGATAGCGGCCTTCAGGTCATCTGCATTGCTGGGTCTGGTGTCTCTCATCTTCCTCTTGACAATACCCCATAGATTATCTATGAGGTTCAGGTCTGGTGAGTTTGCTGGCCAGTCAAGCACACCAACACCATGGTCATTTAACCAACTTTTGGTGCTTTTGGCAGTGTGGGCAGGTGCCAAGTCCTGCTGGAAAATGAAATCAGCATCTCCATAAAGCTTCATAAAAATTTCCTGGTAGATGGCTGCGTTGACTGTAGACTTCAGAAAACACAGTGGACCAAGCACCAAAAGCTGGTTCAGTGACCATGGTGTTACTGTGCTTGATTGGCCTGCAAACTCGCCTGACCTGAACCCCATAGAGAATCTATGGTGTATTGTCAAGAGGAAGATGAGAGACACCAGACCCAACAATGCAGATGATCTGAAGGCCGCTATCAAAGCAACCTGGGCTTCCATACCACCTCAGCAGTGCCACAGGCTGATTGTCTCGGTGCCACGCCGAATTGAGGCAGTAATTAAAGCAAAAGGAGGCCCAACCAAGTATTGAGTACATGTACAGTAAATGAACATACTTTCCAGAAGGCCAACAATTCACTAAAAATGTTTTTTTTATTGGTCTTATGAAGTATTCTAATTTGTTGAGATAGTGAATTGGTGGGTTTTTGTGAAATGTGAGCCAAAATCATCACAATTAAAAGAACCAAAGACTTAAACTACTTCAGTCTGTGTGCATATAATTTATTTAATACACGTGTTTCACAATTTGAGTTGAATAAATTAACTTTTCCACGACATTCTAATTTATTGAGATGCACCTGTATATGATTTATTGCACTGATGTAAAGAAGTCAGAGACGCCGGCTCTTCTCTTTATGCAAGTTGTGTGTCTTGCGGACATATCGTTCTCTGACCACTAGGTAGTACACTTGCACAGCTCTCACAGCGTGAGACTGTACAATTGGCACAGACGTCACAAGGCCTTCCCAAACCAAATATGTAACTTTTGTGCATTTTTTCCCCATTCTTTATAGGATTTACATCTTAGTCAACATTTATTTATTTATTTATTTTAATGCATTTATCCAAAATCCTTTTACAAAAAAGAACAAAGGCAAATTGTCAGAAAGCCAAAACATATTTGTAATATATAATACCATTTTTATTAGACAACTAGATTAGAAAGCAAGCCAGAGAAAAGGAATGCAGAGCTAAACTAAACCCAATATATTTGACATTATATAACAACAGTGGATGTAGGCTATATGTCCCTGTGCTGGAAGGCAGTGATGAAAGTATAGGGTCCTCTGTTGTGTTTTGTTTTTGGAAGGTGCATCTGAATAATCAATATGAAATGAAACAATAGTGGAGGTTCAGGGTACTTGGAGATGTACAGAGGCCTCCAGTACAGGGGCAATTGCTAATCCTGCTTTGGAGTACCCCGGGTCCCTCCACATTTCAGCTACTAATTTCCTATGATAATGCATGGAGCGATCTGGGTGGATCACAGCCAATGACGTCATCTCATCCCACCTCTGAACCACAGGGAATGATTTGCTTTCTAATATTAGATTTGGGTAGGATTCCAGGTGCTGCGGTGTGAGTGTACGTGAGCTCATGGATGGGATTGTGTCTTTCTGTGTGTTTGACACCCGCACTGATCCTATTCCAAGCTTGGCTGTTAATCGGCTTACTTGATATCTTTGTGTGTCTGTGTCTGTGTCTTCTGCCTTCCGTCTCAGTGCTTTTGTCATATCTTGCTGTCAGATCACAAGTGAAAGCTGCATGCACAATATACTACAGGTAGAAGCTAGCCTTTATTCCAGGACCAGACTCGTTTGTTAATGAAAATGAAAGTTAATAAATATGATACAAAAGTTAGCTCTGGTTATCAAATTTGAGTGCTGATATTTATACCAACTGCACTGGGACTTTCCTTTGTTTGCATCGCTCTGCTTGTCTGTGTTTGCGTGTTCCAGACAGACTGTCAAGTGCATTAGTGGGGATGATTTTTCAGTGACTCTTATGGCAGGTTACAACGGTAGGTGGCGACAAATGACTTTTTACGAATGAGCAATTGAATCATTATACTCAACCTCTACCTGATTTGTAAATGATTGTTGTATATCTAAGAATAATTCATCCGTGCATGTGCTTCTCTCTCTTTTTAATTTTTTTTTCCTTGTGATGCATAATAATAGCATAACTGGTCCTTCTGATGAAAGTGACGGACATCTCTGGCTCCATTCCACTTTGTTTTTTTTTCTTGCGAATTTGTTTGATGCAAAATTCTATATGTTTATAGGTATACATGGACTGTTTTAAATATTTAAAAAATTATTAATATATCATAGCTGTGACAATACTAGTCGAGTGACTGTCCATATAAACGTCCCTCATCCACTTCACAAAGTGGAAAACACTTCAAAATGGTAGTGGGGATTCCCCCAAGGGGATGTGATTAGGGAAGTTGGCGAGTGTGTGTTTCAAAGCGAAGTGGAACATAGCCTGTGGTGATGTATGCAGGATGTTGTCACTTGTCTGTTCTGTTTTGGTTTACTTCTGTGTTCCTTGTTTAATTTGACCTTTGTTCCCATTTTCCCTCCACTTGTTAGTTTCCATGGTTTCTGATTTATTCACACCTGTTTGGTTTCAGTTAAACATCATCTGTCTATTTAAGCCTTCAGTTTTAGTTAGTTCCATGTCTGCTGTTTTTTGTATATGTTTCAGTTTTTGTGCTGCGTTCTTTCCTTCTAGCTCCTGTGTATTCCTGTTGGGTATATTATTAATGTACCTGACTTACTGCCCGGAGTACGGTGGCTGAGAGAGCTCAATGTTCTGCAAATGAAAAAACACATGCAAATAGAAAAAAACCACCTGCAAATTAAGAAAACATCATCAATTTGACAACACATGTGCTGCAAATGCTCACAACACAACAAAATAAAGAAATGCGCTGCAAATAGGCACAGACCACCTCAAAAATGTTTAAGGGAACCACAAAGTGATGAACATGGCTGGAACAAATCAGGTGATTGTGAGCGGGTGTAAGAGGCTGATTTGGCTGGTGAGGCAGGTGTTTCCGTGACATTACCCCCCGTCTCCCGACGACCGAGACCGGCGGAGAGGACGACCGCACGACCTCGGGCGGAGGGGGGGGTACCTCATGTTCTGTGGAGGGAGGGAGAAGAGGATTAGTGAAGGGTTTAAGCAAGGACACGTGAAAGGTGGGTGAGATCCGGTAATGGGCAGGCAGGTGTAACTGGTACGTGACTTCGTTGATGCGCCTTGCTACGGGAAGAGGACCTGTGTACCGGGGACTCAGCTTCCTGCTGGGCCGCCGGAGGCGGATGTCCCGGGTGGATAACCAGACTTGGTCCCCTGGTTGATAGATGGGATTGTCGGACTGACGAGTGTCTGCATTGGCCTGGTGCCTCCGGACTGCCCGCTGGAGATGAATATGCGCTGATTCCCATACCCTCTCGCTCTCACGGAACCAGTGATCTACCGCTGGGACCTCCGAGTGTTCCTCGGTCCAAGGAAACAGGGGCGGCTGGTAACCTAGCACACATTGAAATTGGGTGAGTCCGGTGGTTTCCTGGCGCAGGGAATTCTGGGCGTACTCAGCCCAGGGTAGGTACTGGCTCCAGCTGTCCTGATGGTCATGACAGTAGGCCCGGAGATACCGTCTGATCTCCTGGATCTTCCGTTCGGTCTGGCCGTTGGTCTGCGGGTGGTATCCAGAGGACAAACTGACTGATGCTCCCAGGAGGCGATCTCCAGACCCTGGAGATGAACTGAGGGCCTCTGTCTGAAACAATGTCTTCTGGGAGACCGAAGTTCCGGAATATGTGCTGGAAGAGGGCTTCGGTGGTTTCCAGGGCGGTAGGTAATCCACACAGGGGAATTCATTTGCAGGATTTGGAGAACCGGTCGACGACTACTAGGATGGTAGTGAATCTGTTCGAGGGCGGTAAGTCAGTGGCAAAGTCCACACCCAGGTGGGATCAGGGCCGGCGAGGGATGGGTAGCGGAACCAGTTTCCCTTCGGACAGACGACGTGGCGAGGTGGAGATGGCACAGACCGAACATCCCTTGGTATACCGGGCAACATCTGGGGCCATGTGGGGCCACCAGTAGCAGTTCTGGAGGATCGAGAGGGTTCGGCGGCTGCCTGGTCTCCCGATCCCGGAGAGGTGTGAATGGAGTCCAGAAGGGTTATACGCAGGGTGGATGGGACATAGTTCTTCCCCTCTGGACCTCCCGGCGGAGCGTGTTCGGTGAGAGTGGCGGCCCGGATCTGGTCGGTGAGTGCCCACTGAATCGGAAGACGGAAGGTGGCAGGATGGGCTCTGGTTCCTTGGGGGTAGGATCTGGCTGGTGTTGGTGGGAAAGCGCGTCCGCTCGGACATTCGTAGTCCCTGGACGGTAAGTGACCACAAAGTGGAAGCAAGTAAAGAACAGAGCCCAGCGGGCCTGCCTCGGGTTAAGATGTTTGGCCTCTCGGAGGTATTGTAAGTTCTTGTGGTCTGTGATCACCTCAAATGGATGTTTGGCACCCTCCAACCTATGCCGCCACTCATCCAGAGCGAGCTTGATGGCCAGCAACTCCCGATTTCCCACGTCGTAGTTCTGCTCCGCCAGGGATAATTTCCGTGAGAAATATGCACATGGATGGAGCACGGGGGGTTCACCTCGCCATTGTGACAGGACGGCGCCCACTCCCAGGGTCTTTGCGTCCACCTCGACCACGAAGCGGAGATTGGGGTCTGGGTGTGAAAGGGCTGGAGCCGTACAGAAGGCGAATTTGAGCTTACTGAAGGCCTGGTGTGCCTCCGAGGTCCAGGTGAGGAGTTTGGCCTTCCATCGGAGGAGAGAGGTAAGTGTTGCCGCCAACTGGCTGAAGTGGGCGATAAAGCGGCTATAGAAATTTGCAAACCCCAAGAATCTCTGCATCTCCTTGATGGTAGTTGTTTGGGGCCAGTTCCGAACGGCATCCACCTTCCTCTGGTCCATTTGCACCCCTGCAGGGGTGACGATGTAGCCCAGGAAGTGAACGGTGGATTGGTGAAACTCACATTTCTCTGCCTTGAGATACAGGCGGTGTTGGCGGAGGCGTTGGAGTACTTGGGTGACATGGTTACGTGTGCTTCGAGAGTGAGTGAGTAAATGAGTATGTCGTCTATGTAGACGAGGACGAACCGGTTGAGCATGTCTCTGAAGATCTCATTCATGAAGTTTTGGAATATGGAGGGTGAGTTGGAAAGCCCATAGGGCATGACCTGGTACTCATAGTGCCCGGTGGGAGTTACGAAGGCAGTTTTCCATTCGTCACCCCTGCGAATGCGGATGAGGTTATAGGCGCTCCTTAGATCCAGCTTGCTGAAGACGCTCAATTACATCTTTCTTGGCCCCGAAGAAGAAGCTTGACGCTGCGGGTGAGGTGGACGGACGGATGAAGCCCTGTTGCAAGGCTTCCTTAATAGCGTACTCCTCCATAGCGGCTCTCTCCGGGATCGACAGTGGATAGACATGTCCTTTGGGTAATTGGGCCCCAGGCAGCAGGTCAATGGCACAGTCCCATGGCCCATGTTCATCCACCTTCCTCTGGTCCATTTGCACCCCTGCAGGGGTGACGATGTAGCCCAGGAAGTGAACGGTGGATTGGTGAAACTCACATTTCTCTGCCTTGAGATACAGGCGGTGTTGGCGGAGGCGTTGGAGTACTTGGGTGACATGGTTACGTGTGCTTCGAGAGTGAGTGAGTAAATGAGTATGTCGTCTATGTAGACGAGGACGAACCGGTTGAGCATGTCTCTGAAGATCTCATTCATGAAGTTTTGGAATATGGAGGGTGAGTTGGAAAGCCCATAGGGCATGACCTGGTACTCATAGTGCCCGGTGGGAGTTACGAAGGCAGTTTTCCATTCGTCACCCCTGCGAATGCGGATGAGGTTATAGGCGCTCCTTAGATCCAGCTTGCTGAAGACGCTCAATTACATCTTTCTTGGCCCCGAAGAAGAAGCTTGACGCTGCGGGTGAGGTGGACGGACGGATGAAGCCCTGTTGCAAGGCTTCCTTAATAGCGTACTCCTCCATAGCGGCTCTCTCCGGGATCGACAGTGGATAGACATGTCCTTTGGGTAATTGGGCCCCAGGCAGCAGGTCAATGGCACAGTCCCATGTCCCATGTTCGAGCTTGCTGAACACGTCCTGGAACGCCTGATATTCGGGAGGAGGAGGAGCGACAGGCGATGAATCCGGGCTTTCCACTGAGGTGGAACAGACAGGGAGGTCGTTCCTGACGGAGATCGGGATAGGCAGATCCCGGAGACACTCCTGTTTACACTCCGCACTCCACTTGAGTATTTCTCGGGACTCCCAGGCGATGGTGGGTTGATGCTTGGCGAGCCAGAGGCATCCCAGGACGGCCTCCTCCAGCACCAGTAGAGAGATCCGTTCGGTGTGGAAACAGCCAATCCGTAGTACGACCTCGGGCGTGTGGTGCCGCACTAGCCCCCTGCCCAGCAGCTTTCCCTAGACAGTGATGATCTGGTAGGTCGTGGCATTTTTGCAGCGGGGAATTTGTAACCCGGCGAGACTATGGGAGGAGATGAAATTCCCCGACACTCTGGAGTCCACGAGGATTTTGACTGGAAAGGATTGGGTGTGATAAATTAGAAGAGCATTTATATCAGGCATGCAAGACACATCAGGAGTGATCTGGATAGTACTGACCTCTGGGCGTGGTGGACGAATGGGACAGGTGCGAAGCTGGTGCTCATTGGATCCACAGTAGAGACATAGGCCATGGGTGAGTCTCCGAGATTGTTCAGTGGACGATAGGTGGTAGCTATCCGTGATCATGGGCTCTGGTGCTGGAGCGGAGAGGCTGGGTGAGGCAGCGGCAGCGGGTATCGATTCTCTATGGCTCGCGGTTAGGTGCTGGGAGATGCGAACCGCCTTTTGGAGGAAGCTGTCGAGCCTCACGGTGTCATTGTAGATGGCCATCTGTTGGTGTAAGCCCGGGTTGAGGCCTCGGCGGAAAACCAAGAGCAGGGCGGCCTCGTTCCAGCCGCTGCTGGCGGCGAGAGTGCGGAAGCGAAGCACATACTCGTGGATGGATAACTCGGCTTGCCACAGTTGAAAGAGCTCCACATGCACTGTGACCTCCGTGGTCGATTGGCCGAATACCTCACGGAAGTGTTTCACAAAGCCATCCAGCGAGTGAATCCACGGGCTCTGTGCATTCCACAAGGCTTCGGCCCACTGCAAGGCTCTTCCAGACAGCAACAAGATAACGAACGACACCTTGGCCCGCTCTGTCACAAACAGGTGTGGTTGCATCTCCAGGTAGAGGGAACATTGCAGCAAAAACCCGCTGCAGAAGGCTGCCTCACCCGAAAAGCTTGCTGGCCGGGCCATGGGACAGGCGGGTGGGGAGGCGGTGACAGTCCGGATGGGTAAGGGTTCCGGTGAGGATGTGCTCCGAGTATCCATGTTGTAATCCGTTTAATTTTGCGGGGCTGGTCTTCTGTCACATCCGGGACAAAGAGGCAAACAGACAGGTTAACGTAAGTCGGGAAGTTTATTAAAAGGAACTTAGGAGTAGCTTCCAACAGAAAAGAATCAAACTAGGAATTAATGGAAGCAGAGAACACAGTCTTATCTGGGGTCGGCACTTTGGTCCTCCGGCCAAGAACTGAGGAATCCGAGGTTTGACAGGCAGATAGGGAGGCCAGGAACCCATACAAGGAAGCTTGTAAACTTGAGATCAGCCGACGAGTGACTGAGGTGAGTGCGTATTTGACTGGTGTGGTAATTGGGTGCAGGTGTCTGTGATCAGTAATCAGGTGATTGTGAGCGGGTGTAGGAGGCTGATTCGGCTGGTGAGGCAGGTGTTTCCGTGACAATTTATCAATACTTACTCTGAAAGGTGAGATTTTTGTTTATTTTAACATCCTGCTCATACGATTCCTTATAGCTTTTTTTGATATTATTAGCCTAAAGCTGACGAAATACACAATTACTGTAACTGCGTCATGTAAGCTTGCTAACTTCCTTTTACAACTTCCCTTACAAACATTAACCATAGCCTATGGTTTTACTCTTAAAATCAATTAAGAAATATATTTATTATATATTAAAAAAATTAAAACAAAAAAATGGTTACTATAGTTAAATGCACATTAACCATGGATTTACTACACTAACCCTAGTTTAACCATGGTATTTGTACAACTGTGGTTATACAAATGGTAATCAATATGAAAAAAAAACATGGTTAATTTTCATTTTGTTGGGGTAATTTTGTTGTGGTTTGTGCTATTTGCCTGTGCTAGTGCTACTGCCTACTTGCCTAACTCCACTAGTTCCTTGACTCTTCCCTGGTTTATTCCACTCTGTCCCATGGTTCCTCCTCTGGCCTTCTGGTCCCCAGCTCTATCCTAGCAAGTGGATTCATAAGCTCCACCTCTGGCCTCCAAGCCCTCGGCTCCTCCTTAACTCCACGCTCCCTCTGCTCCACCGGGGTCCGTCGATCCTCAGGCACTGCCTTGGTCAGTCATCAACCTGTCTCCGACCATGATGTTCCACTCCCCTGGCTTCAACTTGTCCCTTCATTCCTCTGGCTCCACCTTGGTCCTCTGTTGCACCAGCTAAGCCCGGTCCTCCCGCCGTTTCCACCTTGGCCATGCAAGGCTGTGGCTCAGCATTGGCCCTCCAGGCCTCCGGTGTCACCCCCCCTGCGTTGCATTTGAAAGGTCTCATCCCTATGTCCTAATCCCTTCAAAGGGTTTACCCTCCGGAGTGAGAGCTTTGAAGGGTTGAAGGGTGTAGGGGACCAAACAACTTTTTCTTGAAGTGCCCTCTGCATCATCATCCCGTGCCCACACGGAGGCGCCGTCACCATGGAAAGAATCAGCGCAAAGGATCATGGGGGCCCGAAGTGTCCATCAGTTGTACCCTTCGAAATCCTTCATCCCGAAGGGCCCTTTGAAGTGGACAGTTTTGAGCACTTCGGTTTGGAACGACGCTTTCAATATGGTGGCCATGATTGTTTTCACTCCGAAGTGCCCTTCGGAAGGTGAAATATCCCGTTTGGAATGCACCGCCCATCTCTCTTTCTCCTTGTCTCGACCTGGGTTTCCACATCCCAATGACTTTGTCTCCATCACTGGTGTAGTCAGCTAAAACTCCACCATGTCTCCTCACACCCTCAACTCCACCATGGGCCTCCTTCTTGGCTGAACTCTGGTTCCCCACCTGGGTCCTCCCTGTCATCCCCTCCCTGGTCTCTCCATGCTAGCAATGAACTAAATCATGCTACCAATATACTAAAACATGCTAGCAACATGCTAACCCTTACGAAAATTAACCATGGTTTTATTATAGTAAAAGTGTAGTAACCATGTTATTTGGCGTATTGATTAGCATTTGTATAACTGCAGTTTTACTGCAAATACCATGGTGAAACTAGTGTAGCAAGACCATGGTTAATTTGTGGTTACCATGGTTTAACTATAGTAACCATGGTTTTTTGGTTTTATTTGCAGTAAAGCCATGGTTAATTTTTGTAAGGGAATTCATGTTAGCAATGTACTAATAATGCTATCAAAATGTAAAAACAGGCTAGCAATGTGTAGATTCATGCTAACAGCCTGCTAAAACATGCAAACAATGTGTTAAATCATACAACATAAGTCATGGTACACCACAACACCATACTAAATCATACTAGCAACATGGTAAACATGCTAAAAATTGTAGCAACATATTAAATCATGCTAGCAGTGTGTTAAATCATGCTAGCAATGTATTAAAGCATTCCGCCAATGTGTTAGCAGCATGCTATAACTTTTTAAAACATGCTAACAATGTGCTAAAACATTTTTGCCTGTGAAAAACATAAGGATGCTGGCATGTTGTGAGTGGCTGCAAGGCATTGCAATGCAGTTGCTTTGGTGCTCTGGTTTGGCTAAGCGTTTGATTGGTGTTCTTGGTGATTACTTATTGGCCAATGTCAAAGAGTCTCTGTTAAATTTTGGTCCTTGGATATCCCTCAGGACCTTCCTTCAAGCAAGAGCACACCTAAAAAACCTAACCCTAAATATGAGCAACAATGCCTCTTCTTCAAAAACTGTATCTCCTGGTGCAGGCATTATCTGACATTCAGCATGTAGTCGACAGATAACCTTCATCTCCCAATGAAACAGTCTGTGAAATGCAATAATTCACTTTGAGAAGGGCAGACGGATATTCCCCCAGTCATTCCTCAAAGGAGTCACATTCCTGCACCCTACATGAATTATCACTCTTCCCCACAAAAGACGATGTGAGATACTGAGAAAAATACTGTATCTGTATATCATTATAGAAAGGAATAGATTAGGTGAAGGGATAAGAATTCCTCAATTACAATGCTCAGGTTGCTCTTTACTAAATGAAGACACCAACACCAAGGTAGAATGCAGTATGGGATAAAGCAAATGTAAGAGATGTGTAATGATTGAGGGTAAATGTTTTCAAGGACAGTGAACCAGTAGTGTGAGGAGGCTTTTGATCCAGCATGCTGTGTGTCTATGATGGAAGAGTTGGGTTCCAGTTGAGTGGGCAGAGAGCTCAACAGAGTGTGCCATCTGAACCCCCACAGGCACTGCTGACTCTATCTTAATTGACCAAATTGTACAATTTTAAAGGTAAAGTGTGTCATTTCTGCACCACCAGCATTACCAAAGAGAATTGCAAAATATTGCTTCAAAAACACTCCCTATTGGTTAGACAAACAGGCAGTTCTACCCAAATTTACTGTATTGGTCAAGCCACTGTTATTATGTCCAGCCCAGTCTGGGTGCTTAAACTCTATTTGATGCAGGATAAAAAAGCAAGATAAAAAAAATAAAATCAGAACAGCTGTACAACTGAACTGTAAATGGCCTTGCTTTCACTCTGCTGTATTCAGGAAAGGGTCAGCACAGGTCAGCACAGCCCATGCAAACACAATTAATGTTTTCACATAAGCCGTGCAAAGTCATTGATTGTATGTGTCACATTATTGTAGTAATGTCACATGTGCCCAGCCTGCCACATCCCTGCAGACTGGCATCTAGTTTGACCATTAGGGGTAAAACATAGCCCTATGGCATGTACTGATTTGCTCAAAATAATCTTGTCATTATATATTAATCTTTTAGTTTTTTTCTGTAATGGTCATAAGTAAGTTTTGATGAGTGTACTATAGCTGTTTGTTTTTTTTGCCCCCACAGTCTCATCAGAAACCACATGTGACCACTGGTGCAGAGTGAGTGGAACTGCACTGGTGTTGCCAATATTTTTTCCACAGAAGATGAGCAACACGCTTTCACAGGAAATGTAGGATTGGCAATGGAGCAAAAGGTGAGAGTGTCAAAAAGATCAGACATGCTTTATGCATTTAAAAATGATTTTTTTTTTTTGCCTTATGTTCAGTTTAATGAATTTAAAGTGAGCTAAAGTAACTTGATATTTAACATTTTGTAACAACTTAATTTTACTGTGTTCACTGTAGTCCCCAGCATGCTTTGCAAGGGACTGCATTAGGAGAGTAAATGTAGGGATTAAGTGTTATTTTATGTTTTTTATGTGTTTATTTATTTTTTTTTACTGCAAATGAAAGAGGACAATTGCTGGATGGCAGCTAATTGCTTTAAAGTGTAGGCAGTGACAATTTTTTTTAAGTTTAATTTTTTTTTAGTTTTTAAAAAGTTGAAAAAAGTTTTTTAAAAAGTGTTGCAGCTTCTGATAGATTTATTGCTTAAATCATTACATATTGTATTAAAAGTAGATTTCAAATGCAGTTTACAATTGTGGCTAGATTGGCTTAGCTGTAATTATACATGTATATGTTTTTTTTTTGCACACTCTTGCTGTACCTTTTACTAATACACTGCAAAGTGGCAGACCTCCTGCATTGTGTGCATGTACATTAAGGCTCAAGTACTCCTTCTTAAACATCAAACCAGAAAAGCTTTAATTTTTAATTTTTTTTAAATTCATGCCAGGCCTGCCACTAGGGTTGGAAAAATTTAAAATCTAGCCCTAGCGATTAATGTTATTAAAATGGCCATCATTACAATGATTACATCATAACCATTTTTATATTTAAAACTAAGCTAAATATTCATACATGTATACTTGTGAGTGAAAGACTTAAATTTTCAAAGTAAAAGAAATCATTTAACATCATTACAACACAATAAAAAAAACCTACAGTATTTTTCCTGCCTATTACATGGCTACTTACCAAATAAATTAATATATAAATATGAATTTTGAAGTTTAAATAATTCTCTTTATGTAGAGACTGTGAAGTCAGAGAACAGAAACTGTATGTAGGAAACAGTTTTACAGTGAGCAACGGTAATTGATCATAAATATCTGGGAGGTGTCGGCACCAATGACTTTGTGGACCACATGCTGACATATAGCGCTGTTGCGCAATGGGCGTCCCGTGTTCGAATCCCACCTCGAAGACATTTCCCGATCCCACCCCCCTCTCTCCCACATCGCTTCCTGTCATCTCTATACTGTCCTATAATATATATATAAAAAAGAAAGAGATATCTGGAAGGAGCATCATCGTCGTCACTATAATATGCAAGATAATTCATGTGTTTTTCCTCACCAGCTTATCCAATTTAAACCAAGCCTCATATTAGACAAGCCCACGTTATTTTAATCAACTACTTGACAAGAATCAGTTCACCAAGGTGCATTAGTAAAAGAATATGTGCTGCAGTGTGGATTTGCCATCCACAATTCTGCAAATCACAAATACGCACAAATTCATCTTCCTTGTCCTGTGAGTCTAAAGTCTGGTGAGAACAGCTTATGTCAAGCCTAGTGAGGATTTTGAACTGTCCGTGTCATCATAAGCAGCTTTGCCGCTTTGGTCAGAAGTCAGTAGAACTGAAGACCACCCGAACACTGTGGAACTGATTAGGTGGTTTAGAACATCATGCTTACGTTGTCAAGCCATCATTAGCATGCAACTCTGCTGCTAATTTAATATTTACAATACACCAGGTGTAAAAGACAATGATGAGCTTTGTTATGTTTATTATAGTAAGCCAGACATCTGATGAGCAAAGCATTATTGCAGACCACACATTTTATTAAGTACTGCTGATATATAATTTATAATAAGCAAATGGTCCTTGATATCATTATAAAGTAATGCAGTGCTAAGAGTATGACACTCAACCTGACCATCCAAAGGATAATGGATTGTAAATGGACGCTAGTATAAAATGCCTAGGTTAAAAGGTCTTATAGCTTTTTATTTATTTTTTTTAATTTTTTTTTCCAAAATGAGAGGAACTAGGATACAGGGGTAACTACACCCCCTGTGGTTGCTATGGTAAGCTTAAATGTATAGCATGAGCAGATGTATATACAGTACATACTGTACATGCTCTTGCTTAAGACCTATTGATTTGTTCAGTGTTGTTTTTCTGTGTAAAACTCTGTATAATGAGATTGAACAGTTTATATTCACTGTTCCTAAATCCTAAACAAAATACATGTCTGGTTTGCTGTTCTTTATAAGAAAAAAAAATCAGTGAAAGAGGATTAATGCTTTCATTCTGCTTCGGTTTATTTCTTTATCAATTGCAGGACTTCAAAGGCACACTTCAATAGGATGGAGAAGAAGAGCATGTAAGAGAACAGACACAATGAATGGCTCATTTCCACTGTAGGAGAAAAGGAAGCAGAGGCAATTTGTGATTAGCATAACCAAAGGCTACATCAAATGACTGGTTCTACTCAAACAGGAAGGTCAGATGAGAGCAAAATCTGGGTTCGAGGGGTTTACGATTTATTGTAGTTTAAATATTAGTGTGTTATGACTAGTAGACTAAATTACAGTGCTTTTTTAAATGTGCTTTTAAAATTTGTATATGGTCAAAGTTGAGTAAATGTTACATTGAGTTTGAGATCTCAAACCAATCTGCAAACAAATACTGCTAGACCTTTTTTCAGAACTGGAAAAACTAGTAGTAGGCTATTATAGTTCATCACTTGAACATATTCCACTGACTTTTGACAACTCGAAAGTTTACACTTTTTGTGTCAATTTATTTCAATTTCACTTAACACTTTACACTTACATCAAGAATGTTCTTTATAGGGCTAATTTAACCAAAAATGAAAATTCTCATTTATTCACTTTCATTTCATTGCAAACCTATTAGACTTTCACTCATTTCCAAAAAACAAATGAATATATTATTAACAAAACATGAGAAATTTCTCTTCCTTCATTTGAAGTCCATTCCACCAAAACTTTGAGCTTCAAAAAGTTCATAAAGACATCATAAAATTAATCTAAATGAATTGAGTGGTTTAATCCAGTCTTCTGAAGAGACACGATCGCTTCATGAATAGATTTGATTGAGGCTTTTATTCACATTAAAACACAGATCAACCATATTTGCTTGATGCACAAGTATGAAACTCATTGGTTCCTGCAGAGGTTTGAACATACTTATGTGACACGTGAGAACAAACCTTTTGAATTTTTCTCCTCACCATACTTTGGTACAGCTCGGTGGGAATTCATGGGTCACATTTAATAGAAAACACAGAGTGGTGTATGTAAATGATGCATTGGTGTAGTGTGCCATGGATTTTGATTATATATAAATTAGTTTAGAAGAAAACAAGGTTAGTTGAAGAGTTTTATGAGGCTCTTGTGAGAGCCGATATAGGGTGTGTTGGTGCATATTGTGTTCGGGTGTGAGTGCGCATGCTTAAACAAATATGTGTGCAAGGCAACACAAGCTCTCACACATTAGCACACACTTGCATTCATACAATGCGCCCATCCCTTAGTGCTCTTGTTCTTGAACAGAGGAAGCTATTGTACAGCCTGGTACATGGTTACCGAGACGAGACTGCCAAGGCGGCTCTGTGGTGTTGCTCCCTCTCCTTTATTTTCCCCTTCCATTCACTCTTTCTCAACAGCAACCAGACACCAGGGCTCTCTGTGCCTTCCATTAGTAGAAACAGCCTTCTGACCAGTGCTCATTCACTGGCTTTACTGGCACAAGGCCTCGTTTTCCTTATGTGGGATGTGGTCATGGCTGCGCAGACTGGGACAACGCCCAATGTACACTCTCACACCACACACATATCTCTAAAACAGAGTGTCAGACTAGGATTTGCTCTGGCTTTTTGGTTGAATTAGTGTATTGTGGCTAGACTATATTCGTTGAGCTCAGTGGAAAATAAAGTTTAAGACACAGAACAGACGTGCCACTTAAATGTGCCACATTTTTATACCATAACCAAGATATTCAAATAAATACAGTCTTTTTTTTATTTTTTCATTACATCATTTTAGTTTTTAACATTTTAGAGAAAAAAGTATTTCTCTTTTTTTAAATATCATGAATAATGAATAAATGAATATAAGTTGCACCACATGACATTTTACAATTTTACAACCTAAACCTTGCCTTGTCATAAAAAGGTCTAATTATCTCATATTTTAAGAGACTTACTAGCTATGTCCCAATTCAAAGGCTGCATCCTTCAAAAGATGCAGACTTCAAAGGCCACGCCTCCGAAGGGTGCAATGGTTGAACCTATCATTGTTAAATGGGATGTTCTAACCTACATTGCTCTTGTCGCCTAAACATATTCACCATGGTCCATTTATTGTACATAATAAAAAGTTTAAATCTATGAAATCACATTGTAAGATATAAGAAAATATTTAAACTTAATTTAATAATTTAAATATTTAAAAAAAAGTATTGTAACGTTAGATTTATTATTTAAGTTGAAACGCTATACTTACATTTAAAAATGTAATTGGACAATTTCTCTCTCTCTCTCTCTCGTAAAAATAAAAATACAAAATTTGTCACAGGCTCACATAAAATCTAGTCTGGGCCATGAAGGATCCATCTTTTGAATCCTTCATGGCCAGGAAAAAAAGACGCATTTCAAGGCCGCATTTGAAGAAGCCTTTGAATTGGGACAGCTTTTGCATGTGAATACGTAACATGTAATATATGAGTATTATTATATGATAGAACATGTAAGTTCCGTCAGATGAGTATGTGCATTACAGATGCATGCTATGCTGATAGGTCACAGTGATGAATTTCCTGTCAGTAAAATATGACAAATCCCTTCTGTAAAAAAAATAAAAAAGCTGTTAGACAGCACTGACCCATAAACGTGATGGACAATGAAACTGATGTGCGAGAGAGTGTTAACGTACTGTGCCAGAAATGGATCTAATCTCTTACAATAGCTTTTTAATGCAGTCACTCAGTGTAATAGACCCAGTTTACTTTTTTAGAGCAGTTTTAAGAGCAAAATGTCTGATAATATGTGACAAACTACTGTTTCTAATAACAAAATACTGTTTTTCTCTTCATAAATGTGTGCTCAGTGTACACTCTCACAAGGTTAAACCTGTATAGGTCTATGCAGATTTAATCCACAAAATCAGTTTTATGGCATTAGTTTATGGTCATTTTTCACATTGCATTTGACCTATTGTTGTGTTCTATGTTATTCTGGGATTAATCCCTGAGGTCAAAGAAGCTAATACAAACCATTATCTGTCCACTGCTGGGATTTGTTCAAATCAAGAGCGGAATCAAGTATACTCAGATTACACTGCAAAAAAAGCAGGACTGTCCCTCACAATAATAAATTGCTTCCTATTAAGACAAACATTTTTGGAAGATTTAATAGAATGTCTAATTTCCAAACTTCTAAATATGCCAACTGGCATATGTCCACATGAAACAATCAGCGATATGACATGCTTTTACTGTTCTTTCATTGAATTGAGTCACACCATTTGTGCAGCATCATGACTGAGCTCCACTTAGAAAAAAAAAGGCTTTGGATTCATTATGCTACAGCAACGGATACAAATCAAGAGAGAATCATGAGAGAACAAGTTGCTGCTATATACAGGCATATAACGCATATGCATATTCTAAACATTTATTTGATGAATGTTGGTATCCAAACAGTTACTGGTCCCAGTATTACTATTTTATACTATTTTATTCCTCAATCATGGATAATTATATATATATATATATATATATATATATATATATATATATATATATATATATATATATATATATATATATATATATATATATATATATATATATATATATATATATATATATATATATATATATATATACTATTAATAAGCCTATTCTTTTAATATTGTAGTATTATTTGATGCGTTCATGTTTTCAATGAAGATGCCCTCTACATGGTCATTTCCTTCTACTTTTTTTTACTGTTATGTCTGTAATTGACAGTTTTATTTTCAGGCCTATGCTTAAATTGGATCAAGATAATCTCAATAATCTGCCATAATTGAAATGAGCTGATAATGCTTCATCAACGATAAAAAAATGGCTTGAACAGTGTCACATTAATATCTTAATTAAACCCATATTAATTACTCCAGAATTTAGTATGTTTATACACTTTAAACAATTAGGCTTTTTTTTCCTTCGCAAAAATATCATGCAATGTATGAGCACTGATCAAAAAAACTTTCACTTTGTACTTATTGATAAGACAAACCCTCATTTTCTTTTCTTAAAAATAACCCTTTATTCATAAATGACACCATGTACTGTACCATTGTAACGGAAGAGGTCTGATGCAACAGGTTAGTATATATAAAATAGGTTTATTGGGTCACAGAGAGTACTGGGGTAGGGTTCAGAGGATGTGATGGTGAGGGAATAGTTCGAAGGATATGATGAGTGGGGTAACCCGGGTCTTTGGCTTTACAGGAGCTGGAATGCAGGCAGGAGGAGCACACACCTCAGCGATCCGGGAACTAGGAGGAACAGGAGACACTTGGAGACGAGGAGACACTAGGAGGAACACAGGAGATAAGTAATGCAGGAAGTATTCAAATGGAAGTAGTAGCAAAGTCATTGAGTCCTCTACGTGTATACGAGACCGGACAGTGAGGGTGTCTGAGGTGTGCTTTTATGCAGGCTGGTAATGAGGTGCTTGATTGGTGACAGGTGCAGGTGCTCAGAACTCAGGTGAGAGGGATCGTTGTGATTGGGTGGTGGTGGTGGAGCCTGGCCGATCTGTTACAGTACCCGAAAACCCTGATGTCGTGGTGGTCTACCTCTGCCGGCTGATCAGGATGGGCAGCATGGAACTCAGACATTAAGGCGGTGTCCAGTATATCGGTCCTAGGTATCCATGAGCATTCCTCGGGTCCATATCCTTCCCAGTCCGCTAGGTATTCCAGCTGACCACCACGGCACCGGGACCGCAGAATTTCCTTCACCTTGTAGATGGATCCTTCATCCAGGATCAAGGGAAGAGGGGGTTCCTCCGTCTGGCCAGGCTCTGTGGGGAGAGATACAGGTTCATGGTGAGGTTTTAGCAGCGATACGTGGAATGTGGGATGAATTCTGTACTGTGAGGGGAGTTGGAGTTTGTAGGTGACCGGGTTGACTTGTTCCAGGATGGTGAA